>NW_028295266.1:0-262015 GCF_964341445.2 Mesoplodon mirus
TGTTGTATTAAGTTCTGCTCATATCTTTATTTATCTTTTCTCTATGTTCTCAGGGTTTATTGTTTTGATCTTCTGATGTCAATTAAAACACTTGGTTATTCATTTTAATAAATCTTTTTACTTATAAAGATTTGAACTTTTGAAGATTCCAGCTTACTTGTACGTGTCTAAGGGTCAGGTCCTCTCCATTGTTGCTGGCCTAAGGCTTAGTTCACCATACAGCAATGTATATATTGACCTATTTTCCCCTCGACTTTCTGTGATTCCCTACATCTCACCTTTCTTTGCAGACAAGCCATTTGAAATACCCTTAACTTATTTCACAGCCAATAAGTCTTTGAAATAATGTGTATTTTTTAGAGAAATCTTCTTATATAATTAGGCAGAAAATCTGACCTGCCATAGTTTTCAAAACAGCATAATTTCACTCTTCTCAATGATTAATCTGTTGTATTACACAACCTTGGAGTAATTAGCTTTATCAATGACATGTCCTTGAAAAATGTTTTAGAGATCCTACCAGTCTTTGAAAACATCCTTGTGCCTTCTTTCAGTTCCAGTTTTATGTATATTTTCTGCCTTACACCCGATTATTCCTACATCTGATGGATGGCCTTGGGAATCTAATTCAGGTATTGATGGTTTTGGCTGATTGTCTCCCCTTGTAGCTGCTTTCTTCATTATTGTGTAAATTTAGATCATGAGCTCATGTTTAGCTAAACAGCTGACCTTGTAAGAGGCTTAGGTGTGAACGCTCGTAAGTTTCAGCAGAAAGTCGGCAAAGATTTATTTGTGTCCCTCCAATGAGTGGCCCGCAAGGACGCCGTTTTCTACAAGTGTTGGTCCAAAACTCCCTCTAGAGGCAGGGGATTAAGACAGGGCTGATTTGCGGCCCCCGATCTGGGGCAGGGGCAGTGGGTGGGCTGTGACCCGGGCAGGAGCTTCTCCGCGTGTGTCCCAGGGACCCATCTGCCTGCGAACTTCGGTCACCTGGCAGGAAGCTACGATGCCCAGACCTATGCTTAGCTGTGCAGCGCGGTATACTGCACGGACACGTTCCACACACACTTCAAGTAAGAGGGCGGCCTGAGTGGAAAGGTGAGAGTTTGGGCAGCTGTGCAGACAAAGAAGGCGCCCTTTGGCCTGGGCCTAAAAGCTTGTGACACTCCACTGGGCCTGCCGGGCTCTGAGGGCCCTGCCCTGGGCCCCCTGCTCCCCTGCCCTTTGTTCAGTCACAGCAGAGATGGCCACACCCACTCCCTCAGTGAGGGCAGTGTTCCAACCTCCCTCAGCCCCGCCCCCTCTCCGCAGGTTACCATGGACTACAGAGGCTGCATTCTGAGGCCAGGGCGTTCCGAGAATGCCAAGGGCAGACATGATGACCTTAAATGATTTCCTCTTGTGTCAGTGTTGGTAAACTTTAGGAGCTAGGAAATGGTCCACTTGACAGAAATGTTCAAATTTACTGGCATTTCATATATTCTCTGCTCTAACATTGTCCTGACTCTTTCTGTATATTCTTTACTTATGTTTTGGTTTTCCTTAATCAAAGTGTGTCTTTTAAATCTTTTCAAAGAAAATTCTTTGGACTTACTAAATCACCTGAATTTTATACGTTTTCTGTTGTATTAAGTTCTGCTCATATCTTTATTTATCTTTTCTCTATGTTCTCAGGGTTTATTGTTTTCATCTTCTGATGTCAATTAAAACACTTGGTTATTCATTTTAATAAATCTTTTTACTTATAAAGATTTGAACTTTGGAAGATTCCAGCTTACTTGTACGTGTCTAAGGGTCAGGTCCTCTCCATTGTTGCTGGCCTAAGGCT
Organism: Mesoplodon mirus; assembly: GCF_964341445.2. NCBI lineage: Eukaryota > Metazoa > Chordata > Mammalia > Artiodactyla > Ziphiidae > Mesoplodon > Mesoplodon mirus. Next base: position 1,829 of record NW_028295266.1, read on the forward strand.
TAGTTCACCATACAGCAATGTATATATTGACCTATTTTCCCCTCGACTTTCTGTGATTCCCTACATCTCACCTTTCTTTGCAGACAAGCCATTTGAAATACCCTTAACTTATTTCACAGCCAATAAGTCTTTGAAATAATGTGTATTTTTTAGAGAAATCTTCTTATATAATTAGGCAGAAAATCTGACTTGCCATAGTTTTCAAAACAGCATAATTTCACTCTTCTCAATGATTAATCTGTTGTATTACACAACCTTGGAGTATTTAGCTTTATCAATGACATGTCCTTGAAAAATGTTTGAGAGATCCTACCAGTCTTTGAAAACATCCTTGTGCCTTGTTTCAGTTCCAGTTTTATGTATATTTTCTGCCTTGCACCCGATTATTCCTACATCTGATGGATGGCCTTGGGAATCTAATTCTGGTATTGATGGTTTTGGCTGATTGTCTCCCCTTGTAGCTGCTTTCTTCAATATTGTGTAAATTTAGATCATGAGCTCATGTTTAGCTAAACAGCTGACCTTGTAAGAGGCTTAGGTGTGAACGCTCGTATGTTTCAGCAGAAAGTCGGCAAAGATTTATTTGTGTCCCTCCAATGAGTGGCCCGCAAGGACCCGGTTATCTACAAGTGTTGGTCCAATACTCCCTCTAGAGGCAGGGGACTCAGACAGGGCTGCTTTGCGGCCCCCGATCTGGGGCAGGGGCAGTGGGCAGCATGTGACCCGGGCAGGAGCCCCTCCGCGTGTGTCCCAGGGACCCATCTGCCTGCAAACTTCGGTCACCTGGCAGGAAGCTACGATGCCCAGAACTATGCTTAGCTGTGTAGTGCGGTGTACTGCGCGGACACGTTCCACACACACTTCAAGTAAGAGGGCGGCCTGAGTGGAAAGGTGAGAGTTTGGGCAGCTGTGCAGACAAAGAAGGCGCCCTTTGACCTGGGCCTAAAAACTTGTGACACTCCACTGGGCCTGCCGGGCTCTGAGGGCCCTGCCCTGGGCCCCCTGCTCCCCTGCCCTTTGTTCAGTCACAGCAGAGATGGCCACACCCACTCCCTCAGTGAGGGCAGTGTTCCAACCTCCCTCAGCCCCGCCCCCTCTCCGCAGGTTACCATGGACTACAGAGGCTGCATTCTGAGGCCAGGGCGTTCCGAGAATGCCAAGGGCAGATAAGATGACCTTAAATGATTTCCTCTTGTGTCAGTGTTGGTAAACTTTAGGAGCTAGGAAATGGTCCACTTGACAGAAATGTTCAAATTTACTGGCATTTCATATATTCTCTGCTCTAACATTGTCCTGACTCTTTCTGTATATTCTTTACTTATGTTTTGGTTTTCCTTAATCAAAGTGTGTCTTGAAATCTTTTCAAAGAAGATTCTTTGGACTTACTAAATCACCTGAATTTTATACGTTTTCTGTTGTATTAAGTTCTGCTCATATCTTTATTTATCTTTTCTCTATGTTCTCAGGGTTTATTGTTTTCATCTTCTGATGTCAATTAAAACACTTGGTTATTCATTTTAATAAATCTTTTTACTTATAAAGATTTGAACTTTTGAAGATTCCAGCTTACTTGTACGTGTCTAAGGGTCAGGTCCTCTCCATTGTTGCTGGCCTAAGGCTTAGTTCACCATACAGCAATGTATCTATTGACCTATTTTCCCCTCGACTTTCTGTGATTCCCTACATCTCACCTTTCTTTGCAGACAAGCCATTTGAAATACCCTTAACTTATTTCACAGCCAATAAGTCTTTGAAATAATGTGTATTTTTTAGAGAAATCTTCTTATATAATTAGGCAGAAAATCTGACCTGCCATAGTTTTCAAAACAGCATAATTTCACTCTTCTCAATGATTAATCTGTTGTATTACACAACCTTGGAGTAATTAGCTTTATCAATGACATGTCCTTGAAAAATGTTTTAGAGATCCTACCAGTCTTTGAAAACATCCTTGTGCCTTCTTTCAGTTCCAGTTTTATGTATATTTTCTGCCTTACACCCGATTATTCCTACATCTGATGGATGGCCTTGGGAATCTAATTCAGGTATTGATGGTTTTGGCTGATTGTCTCCCCTTGTAGCTGCTTTCTTCATTATTGTGTAAATTTAGATCATGAGCTCATGTTTAGCTAAACAGCTGACCTTGTAAGAGGCTTAGGTGTGAACGCTCGTAAGTTTCAGCAGAAAGTCGGCAAAGATTTATTTGTGTCCCTCCAATGAGTGGCCCGCAAGGACGCCGTTTTCTATAAGTGTTGGTCCAAAACTCCCTCTAGAGGCAGGGGATTAAGACAGGGCTGATTTGCGGCCCCCGATCTGGGGCAGGGGCAGTGGGTGGGCTGTGACCCGGGCAGGAGCTTCTCCGCGTGTGTCCCAGGGACCCATCTGCCTGCGAACTTCGGTCACCTGGCAGGAAGCTACGATGCCCAGACCTATGCTTAGCTGTGCAGCGCGGTATACTGCACGGACACGTTCCACACACACTTCAAGTAAGAGGGCGGCCTGAGTGGAAAGGTGAGAGTTTGGGCAGCTGTGCAGACAAAGAAGGCGCCCTTTGGCCTGGGCCTAAAAGCTTGTGACACTCCACTGGGCCTGCCGGGCTCTGAGGGCCCTGCCCTGGGCCCCCTGCTCCCCTGCCCTTTGTTCAGTCACAGCAGAGATGGCCACACCCACTCCCTCAGTGAGGGCAGTGTTCCAACCTCCCTCAGCCCCGCCCCCTCTCCGCACGTTACCATGGACTACAGAGGCTGCATTCTGAGGCCAGGGCGTTCCGAGAATGCCAAGGGCAGACATGATGACCTTAAATGATTTCCTCTTGTGTCAGTGTTGGTAAACTTTAGAAGCTAGGAAATGGTCCACTTGACAGAAATGTTCAAATTTACTGGCATTTCATATATTCTCTGCTCTAACATTGTCCTGACTCTTTCTGTATATTCTTTACTTATGTTTTGGTTTTCCTTAATCAAAGTGTGTGTTTTAAATCTTTTCAAAGAAAATTCTTTGGACTTACTAAATCACCTGAATTTTATACGTTTTCTGTTGTATTAAGTTCTGCTCATATCTTTATTTATCTTTTCTCTATGTTCTCAGGGTTTATTGTTTTGATCTTCTGATGTCAATTAAAACACTTGGTTATTCATTTTAATAAATCTTTTTACTTATAAAGATTTGAACTTTTGAAGATTCCAGCTTACTTGTACGTGTCTAAGGGTCAGGTCCTCTCCATTGTTGCTGGCCTAAGGCTTAGTTCACCATACAGCAATGTATATATTGACCTATTTTCCCCTCGACTTTCTGTGATTCCCTACATCTCACCTTTCTTTGCAGACAAGCCATTTGAAATACCCTTAACTTATTTCACAGCCAATAAGTCTTTGAAATAATGTGTATTTCTTAGAGAAATCTTCTTATATAATTAGGCAGAAAATCTGACCTGCCATAGTTTTCAAAACAGCATAATTTCACTCTTCTCAATGATTAATCTGTTGTATTACACAACCTTGGAGTATTTAGCTTTATCAATGACATGTCCTTGAAAAATGTTTTAGAGATCCTACCAGTCTTTGAAAACATCCTTGTGCCTTGTTTCAGTTCCAGTTTTATGTATATTTTCTGCCTTGCACCCGATTATTCCTACATCTGATGGATGGCCTTGGGAATCTAATTCTGGTATTGATGGTTTTGGCTGATTGTCTCCCCTTGTAGCTGCTTTCTTCATTATTGTGTAAATTTAGATCATGAGCTCATGTTTAGCTAAACAGCTGACCTTGTAAGAGGCTTAGGTGTGAACGCTCGTAAGTTTCAGCAGAAAGTCGGCAAAGATTTATTTGTGTCCCTCCAATGAGTGGCCCGCAAGGACGCTGTTTTCTACAAGTGTTGGTGCAAAACTCCCTCTAGAGGCAGGGGATTAAGACAGGGCTGATTTGCGGCCCCCGATCTGGGGCAGGGGCAGTGGGTGGGCTGTGAACCGGGCAGGAGCTTCTCCGCGTGTGTCCCTGGGACCCATCTGCCTGCGAACTTCGGTCACCTGGCAGGAAGCTACGATGCCCAGACCTATGCTTAGCTGTGCAGCGCGGTATACTGCACGGACACTTTCCACACACACTTCAAGTAAGAGGGCGGCCTGAGGGGAAAGGTGAGAGTTTGGGCAGCTGTGCAGACAAAGAAGGCGCCCTTTGGCCTGGGCCTAAAAGCTTGTGACACTCCACTGGGCCTGCCGGGCTCTGAGGGCCCTGCCCTGGGCCCCCTGCTCCCCTGCCCTTTGTTCAGTCACAGCAGAGATGGCCACACCCACTCCCTCAGTGAGGGCAGTGTTCCAACCTCCCTTAGCCCCGCCCCCTCTCCGCAGGTTACCATGGACTACAGAGGCTGCATTCTGAGGCCAGGGCGTTCCGAGAATGCCAAGGGCAGACATGATGACCTTAAATGATTTCCTCTTGTGTCAGTGTTGGTAAACTTTAGGAGCTAGGAAATGGTCCACTTGACAGAAATGTTCAAATTTACTGGCATTTCATATATTCTCTGCTCTAACATTGTCCTGACTCTTTCTGTATATTCTTTACTTATGTTTTGGTTTTCCTTAATCAAAGTGTGTGTTTTAAATCTTTTCAAAGAAAATTCTTTGGACTTACTAAATCATCTGAATTTTATACGTTTTCTGTTGTATTAAGTTCTGCTCATATCTTTATTTATCTTTTCTCTATGTTCTCAGGGTTTATTGTTTTGATCTTCTGATGTCAATTAAAACACTTGGTTATTCATTTTAATAAATCTTTTTACTTATAAAGATTTGAACTTTTGAAGATTCCAGCTTACTTGTACGTGTCTAAGGGTCAGGTCCTCTCCATTGTTGCTGGCCTAAGGCTTAGTTCACCATACAGCAATGTATATATTGACCTATTTTCCCCTCGACTTTCTGTGATTCCCTACATCTCACCTTTCTTTGCAGACAAGCCATTTGAAATACCCTTAACTTATTTCACAGCCAATAAGTCTTTGAAATAATGTGTATTTTTTAGAGAAATCTTCTTATATAATTAGGCAGAAAATCTGACCTGCCATAGTTTTCAAAACAGCATAATTTCACTCTTCTCAATGATTAATCTGTTGTATTACACAACCTTGGAGTAATTAGCTTTATCAATGACATGTCCTTGAAAAATGTTTTAGAGATCCTACCAGTCTTTGAAAACATCCTTGTGCCTTGTTTCAGTTCCAGTTTTATGTATATTTTCTGCCTTGCACCCGATTATTCCTACATCTGATGGATGGCCTTGGGAATCTAATTCTGCTAATGATGGTTTTGGATGATTGGCTCCCCTTGTAGCTGCTTTCTTCAATATTGTGTAAATTTAGATCATGAGCTCATGTTTAGCTAAACAGCTGACCTTGTAAGAGGCTTAGGTGTGAACGCTCGTAAGTTTCAGCAGAAAGTCGGCAAAGATTTATTTGTGTCCGTCCAATGAGTGGCCCGCAAGGACCCCGTTTTCTACAAGTGTTGGTCCAATACTCCCTCTAGAGGCACGGGACTCAGACAGGGCTGCTTTGCGGCCCCCGATCTGGGGCAGGGGCAGTGGGCGGCCTGTGACCCGGGCAGGAGCCCCTCCGCGTGTGTCCCAGGGACCCATCTGCCTGCAAACTTCGGTCACCTGGCAGGAAGCTACGATGCCCAGAACTATGCTTAGCTGTGTAGTGCGGTGTACTGCGCGGACACGTTCCACACACACTTCAAGTAAGAGGGCGGCCTGAGTGGAAAGGTGAGAGTTTGGGCAGCTGTGCAGACAAAGAAGGCACCCTTTGGCCTGGGCCTAAAAACTTGTGACACTCCACTGGGCCTGCCGGGCTCTGAGGGCCCTGCCCTGGGCCCCCTTCTCCCCTGCCCTTTGTTCAGTCACAGCAGAGATGGCCACACCCACTCCCTCAGTGAGGGCAGTGTTCCAACCTCCCTTAGCCCCGCCCCCTCTCCGCAGGTTACCATGGACTACAGAGGCTGCATTCTGAGGCCAGGGCGTTCCGAGAATGCCAAGGGCAGACATGATGACCTTAAATGATTTCCTCTTGTGTCAGTGTTGGTAAACTTTAGGAGCTAGGAAATGGTCCACTTGACAGAAATGTTCAAATTTACTGGCATTTCATATATTCTCTGCTCTAACATTGTCCTGACTCTTTCTGTATATTCTTTACTTATGTTTTGGTTTTCCTTAATCAAAGTGTGTGTTTTAAATCTTTTCAAAGAAAATTCTTTGGACTTACTAAATCATCTGAATTTTATACGTTTTCTGTTGTATTAAGTTCTGCTCATATCTTTATTTGTCTTTTCTCTATGTTCTCAGGGTTTATTGTTTTGATCTTCTGATGTCAATTAAAACACTTGGTTATTCATTTTAATAAATCTTTTTACTTATAAAGATTTGAACTTTTGAAGATTCCAGCTTACTTGTACGTGTCTAAGGGTCAGGTCCTCTCCATTGTTGCTGGCCTAAGGCTTAGTTCACCATACAGCAATGTATATATTGACCTATTTTCCCCTCGACTTTCTGTGATTCCCTACATCTCACCTTTCTTTGCAGACAAGCCATTTGAAATACCCTTAACTTATTTCACAGCCAATAAGTCTTTGAAATAATGTGTATTTTTTAGAGAAATCTTCTTATATAATTAGGCAGAAAATCTGACCTGCCATAGTTTTCAAAACAACATAATTTCACTCTTCTCAATGATTAATCTGTTGTATTACACAACCTTGGAGTAATTAGCTTTATCAATGACATGTCCTTGAAAAATGTTTTAGAGATCCTACCAGTCTTTGAAAACATCCTTGTGCCTTGTTTCAGTTCCAGTTTTATGTATATTTTCTGCCTTGCACCCGATTATTCCTACATCTGATGGATGGCCTTGGGAATCTAATTCTGCTAATGATGGTTTTGGATGATTGGCTCCCCTTGTAGCTGCTTTCTTCAATATTGTGTAAATTTAGATCATGAGCTCATGTTTAGCTAAACAGCTGACCTTGTAAGAGGCTTAGGTGTGAACGCTCCTATGTTTCAGCAGAAAGTCGGCAAAGATTTATTTGTGTCCGTCCAATGAGTGGCCCGCAAGGACCCCGTTTTCTACAAGTGTTGGTCCAATACTCCCTCTAGAGGCAGGGGACTCAGACAGGGCTGCTTTGCGGCCCCCGATCTGGGGCAGGGGCAGTGGGCGGCCTGTGACCCGGGCAGGAGCCCCTCCGCGTGTGTCCCAGGGACCCATCTGCCTGCAAACTTTGGTCACCTGGCAGGAAGCTACGATGCCCAGAACTATGCTTAGCTGTGTAGTGTGGTGTACTGCGCGGACACGTTCCACACACACTTCAAGTAAGAGGGCGGCCTGAGTGGAAAGGTGAGAGTTTGGGCAGCTGTGCAGACAAAGAAGGCACCCTTTGGCCTGGGCCTAAAAACTTGTGACACTCCACTGGGCCTGCCGGGCTCTGAGGGCCCTGCCCTGGGCCCCCTGCTCCCCTGCCCTTTGTTCAGTCACAGCAGAGATGGCCACACCCACTCCCTCAGTGAGGGCAGTGTTCCAACCTCCCTTAGCCCCGCCCCCTCTCCGCAGGTTACCATGGACTACAGAGGCTGCATTCTGAGGCCAGGGCGTTCCGAGAATGCCAAGGGCAGACATGATGACCTTAAATGATTTCCTCTTGTGTCAGTGTTGGTAAACTTTAGGAGCTAGGAAATGGTCCACTTTACAGAAATGTTCAAATTTACTGGCATTTCATATATTCTCTGCTCTAACATTGTCCTGACTCTTTCTGTATATTCTTTACTTATGTTTTGGTTTTCCTTACTCAAAGTGTGTCTTTTAAATCTTTTCAAAGAAAATTCTTTGGACTTACTAAATCAGCTGAATTTTATACGTTTTCTGTTGTATTAACTTCTGCGCATATCTTTATTTATCTTTTCTCTATGTTCTCAGGGTTTATTGTTTTCATCTTCTGATGTCAATTAAAACACTTGGTTATTCATTTTAATAAATCTTTTTACTTATAAAGATTTGAACTTTTGAAGATTCCAGCTTACTTGTACGTGTCTAAGGGTCAGGTCCTCTCCATTGTTGCTGGCCTAAGGCTTAGTTCACCATACAGCAATGTATATATTGACCTATTTTCCCCTCGACTTTCTGTGATTCCCTACATCTCACCTTTCTTTGCAGACAAGCCATTTGAAATACCCTTAACTTATTTCACAGCCAATAAGTCTTTGAAATAATGTGTATTTTTTAGAGAAATCTTCTTATATAATTAGGCAGAAAATCTGACCTGCCATAGTTTTCAAAACAGCATAATTTCACTCTTCTCAATGATTAATCTGTTGTATTACACAACCTTGGAGTAATTAGCTTTATCAATGACATGTCCTTGAAAAATGTTTTAGAGATCCTACCAGTCTTTGAAAACATCCTTGTGCCTTCATTCAGTTCCAGTTTTATGTATATTTTCTGCCTTACACCCGATTATTCCTACATCTGATGGATGGCCTTGGGAATCTAATTCTGGTATTGATGGTTTTGGCTGATTGTCTCCCCTTGTAGCTGCTTTCTTCATTATTGTGTAAATTTAGATCATGAGCTCATGTTTAGCTAAACAGCTGACCTTGTAAGAGGCTTAGGTGTGAACGCTCGTAAGTTTCAGCAGAAAGTAGGCAAGGATTTATTTGTGTCCCTCCAATGAGTGGCCCGCAAGGACGCCGTTTTCTACAAGTGTTGGTCCAAAACTCCCTCTAGAGGCAGGGGATTAAGACAGGGCTGATTTGCGGCCCCCGATCTGGGGCAGGGGCAGTGGGTGGGCTGTGACCCGGGCAGGAGCTTCTCCGCGTGTGTCCCAGGGACCCATCTGCCTGCGAACTTCGGTCACCTGGCAGGAAGCTACGATGCCCAGACCTATGCTTAGCTGTGCAGCGCGGTATACTGCACGGACACGTTCCACACACACTTCAAGTAAGAGGGCGGCCTGAGTGGAAAGGTGAGAGTTTGGGCAGCTGTGCAGACAAAGAAGGCGCCCTTTGGCCTGGGCCTAAAAGCTTGTGACACTCCACTGGGCCTGCCGGGCTCTGAGGGCCCTGCCCTGGGCCCCCTGCTCCCCTGCCCTTTGTTCAGTCACAGCAGAGATGGCCACACCCACTCCCTCAGTGAGGGCAGTGTTCCAACCTCCCTTAGCCCCGCCCCCTCTCCGCAGGTTACCATGGACTACAGAGGCTGCATTCTGAGGCCAGGGCGTTCCGAGAATGCCAAGGGCAGACATGATGACCTTAAATGATTTCCTCTTGTGTCAGTGTTGGTAAACTTTAGGAGCTAGGAAATGGTCCACTTGACAGAAATGTTCATATTTACTGGCATTTCATATATTCTCTGCTCTAACATTGTCCTGACTCTTTCTGTATATTCTTTACTTATGTTTTGGTTTTCCTTAATCAAAGTGTGTCTTTTAAATCTTTTCAAAGAAAATTCTTTGGACTTACTAAATCACCTGAATTTTATACGTTTTCTGTTGTATTAAGTTCTGCTCATATCTTTATTTATCTTTTCTCTATGTTCTCAGGGTTTATTGTTTTCATCTTCTGATGTCAATTAAAACACTTGGTTATTCATTTTAATAAATCTTTTTACTTATAAAGATTTGAACTTTGGAAGATTCCAGCTTACTTGTACGTGTCTAAGGGTCAGGTCCTCTCCATTGTTGCTGGCCTAAGGCTTAGTTCACCATACAGCAATGTATATATTGACCTATTTTCCCCTCGACTTTCTGTGATTCCCTACATCTCACCTTTCTTTGCAGACAAGCCATTTGAAATACCCTTAACTTATTTCACAGCCAATAAGTCTTTGAAATAATGTGTATTTTTTAGAGAAATCTTCTTATATAATTAGGCAGAAAATCTGACCTGCCATAGTTTTCAAAACAGCAAAATTTCACTCTTCTCAATGATTAATCTGTTGTATTACACAACCTTGGAGTATTTAGCTTTATCAATGACATGTCCTTGAAAAATGTTTGAGAGATCCTACCAGTCTTTGAAAACATCCTTGTGCCTTGTTTCAGTTCCAGTTTTATGTATATTTTCTGCCTTGCACCCGATTATTCCTACATCTGATGGATGGCCTTGGGAATCTAATTCTGGTATTGATGGTTTTGGCTGATTGTCTCCCCTTGTAGCTGCTTTCTTCATTATTGTGTAAATTTAGATCATGAGCTCATGTTTAGCTAAACAGCTGACCTTGTAAGAGGCTTAGGTGTGAACGCTCGTAAGTTTCAGCAGAAAGTAGGCAAGGATTTATTTGTGTCCCTCCAATGAGTGGCCCGCAAGGACGCCGTTTTCTACAAGTGTTGGTCCAAAACTCCCTCTAGAGGCAGGGGATTAAGACAGGGCTGATTTGCGGCCCCCGATCTGGGGCAGGGGCAGTGGGTGGGCTGTGACCCGGGCAGGAGCTTCTCCGCGTGTGTCCCAGGGACCCATCTGCCTGCGAACTTCGGTCACCTGGCAGGAAGCTACGATGCCCAGACCTATGCTTAGCTGTGCAGCGCGGTATACTGCACGGACACGTTCCACACACACTTCAAGTAAGAGGGCGGCCTGAGTGGAAAGGTGAGAGTTTGGGCAGCTGTGCAGACAAAGAAGGCGCCCTTTGGCCTGGGCCTAAAAGCTTGTGACACTCCACTGGGCCTGCCGGGCTCTGAGGGCCCTGCCCTGGGCCCCCTGCTCCCCTGCCCTTTGTTCAGTCACAGCAGAGATGGCCACACCCACTCCCTCAGTGAGGGCAGTGTTCCAACCTCCCTCAGCCCCGCCCCCTCTCCGCAGGTTACCATGGACTACAGAGGCTGCATTCTGAGGCCAGGGCGTTCCGAGAATGCCAAGGGCAGACATGATGACCTTAAATGATTTCCTCTTGTGTCAGTGTTGGTAAACTTTAGGAGCTAGGAAATGGTCCACTTGACAGAAATGTTCAAATTTACTGGCATTTCATATATTCTCTGCTCTAACATTGTCCTGACTCTTTCTGTATATTCTTTACTTATGTTTTGGTTTTCCTTAATCAAAGTGTGTCTTTTAAATCTTTTCAAAGAAAATTCTTTGGACTTACTAAATCACCTGAATTTTATACGTTTTCTGTTGTATTAAGTTCTGCTCATATCTTTATTTATCTTTTCTCTATGTTCTCAGGGTTTATTGTTTTCATCTTCTGATGTCAATTAAAACACTTGGTTATTCATTTTAATAAATCTTTTTACTTATAAAGATTTGAACTTTGGAAGATTCCAGCTTACTTGTACGTGTCTAAGGGTCAGGTCCTCTCCATTGTTGCTGGCCTAAGGCTTAGTTCACCATACAGCAATGTATATATTGACCTATTTTCCCCTCGACTTTCTGTGATTCCCTACATCTCACCTTTCTTTGCAGACAAGCCATTTGAAATACCCTTAACTTATTTCACAGCCAATAAGTCTTTGAAATAATGTGTATTTTTTAGAGAAATCTTCTTATATAATTAGGCAGAAAATCTGACCTGCCATAGTTTTCAAAACAGCAAAATTTCACTCTTCTCAATGATTAATCTGTTGTATTACACAACCTTGGAGTATTTAGCTTTATCAATGACATGTCCTTGAAAAATGTTTGAGAGATCCTACCAGTCTTTGAAAACATCCTTGTGCCTTGTTTCAGTTCCAGTTTTATGTATATTTTCTGCCTTGCACCCGATTATTCCTACATCTGATGGATGGCCTTGGGAATCTAATTCTGGTATTGATGGTTTTGGCTGATTGTCTCCCCTTGTAGCTGCTTTATTCATTATTGTGTAAATTTAGATCATGAGCTCATGTTTAGCTAAACAGCTGACCTTGTAAGAGGCTTAGGTGTGAACGCTCGTAAGTTTCAGCAGAAAGTCGGCAAATATTTATTTGTGTCCCTCCAATGAGTGGCCCGCAAGGACGCTGTTTTCTACAAGTGTTGGTGCAAAACTCCCTCTAGAGGCAGGGGATTAAGACAGGGCTGATTTGCGGCCCCCGATCTGGGGCAGGGGCAGTGGGTGGGCTGTGACCCGGGCAGGAGCTTCTCCGCGTGTGTCCCAGGGACCCATCTGCCTGCGAACTTCGGTCACCTGGCAGGAAGCTACGATGCCCAGTCCTATGCTTAGCTGTGCAGCGCAGTATACTGCACGGACACGTTCCACACACACTTCAAGTAAGAGGGCGGCCTGAGTGGAAAGGTGAGAGTTTGGGCAGCTGTGCAGACAAAGAAGGCGCCCTTTGGCCTGGGCCTAAAAGCTTGTGACACTCCACTGGGCCTGCCGGGCTCTGAGGGCCCTGCCCTGGGCCCCCTGCTCCCCTGCCCTTTGTTCAGTCACAGCAGAGATGGCCACACCCACTCCCTCAGTGAGGGCAGTGTTCCAACCTCCCTCAGCCCCGCCACCTCTCCGCAGTTTACCATGGACTACATAGGCTGCATTCTGAGGCCAGGGTGTTCCGAGAATGCCAAGGGCAGACATGATGACCTTAAATGATTTCCTCTTGTGTCAGTGTTGGTAAACTTTAGGAGCTAGGAAATGGTCCACTTGACAGAAATGTTCAAATTTACTGGCATTTCATATATTGTCTGCTCTAACATTGTCCTGACTCTTTCTGTATATTCTCTACTTATGTTTTGGTTTTCCTTAATCAAAGTGTGTCTTTTAAATCTTTTCAAAGAAAATTCTTTGGACTTACTAAATCACCTGAATTTTATACGTTTTCTGTTGTATTAACTTCTGCTCATATCTTTATTTATCTTTTCTCTATGTTCTCAGGGTTTATTGTTTTCATCTTCTGATGTCAATTAAAACACTTGGTTATTCATTTTAATAAATCATTTTACTTATAAAGATTTGAACTTTTGAAGATTCCAGCTTACTTGTACGTGTCTAAGGGTCAGGTCCTCTCCATTGTTGCTGGCCTAAGGCTTAGTTCACCATACAGCAATGTATATATTGACCTATTTTCCCCTCGACTTTCTGTGATTCCCTACATCTCACCTTTCTTTGCAGACAAGCCATTTGAAATACCCTTAACTTATTTCACAGCCAATAAGTCTTTGAAATAATGTGTATTTTTTAGAGAAATCTTCTTATATAATTAGGCAGAAAATCTGACCTGCCATAGTTTTCAAAACAGCATAATTTCACTCTTCTCAATGATTAATCTGTTGTATTACACAACCTTGGAGTATTTAGCTTTATCAATGACATGTCCTTGAAAAATGTTTTAGAGATCCTACCAGTCTTTGAAAACATCCTTGTGCCTTGTTTCAGTTCCAGTTTTATGTATATTTTCTGCCTTGCACCCGATTATTCCTACATCTGATGGATGGCCTTGGGAATCTAATTCTGCTAATGATGGTTTTGGCTGATTGTCTCCCCTTGTAGCTGCTTTCTTCAATATTGTGTAAATTTAGATCATGAGCTCATGTTTAGCTAAACAGCTGACCTTGTAAGAGGCTTAGGTGTGAACGCTCCTATGTTTCAGCAGAAAGTCGGCAAAGATTTATTTGTGTCCGTACAATGAGTGGCCCGCAAGGACCCCGTTTTCTACAAGTGTTGGTCCAATACTCCCTCTAGAGGCAGGGGACTCAGACAGGGCTGCTTTGCGGCCCCCGATCTGGGGCAGGGGCAGTGGGCGGCCTGTGACCCGGGCAGGAGCCCCTCCGCGTGTGTCCCAGGGACCCATCTGCCTGCAAACTTCGGTCACCTGGCAGGAAGCTACGATGCCCAGACCTATGCTTAGCTGTGCAGCGCGGTATACTGCACGGACACGTTCCACACACACTTCAAGTAAGAGGGCGGCCTGAGTGGAAAGGTGAGAGTTTGGGCAGCTGTGCAGACAAAGAAGGCGCCCTTTGGCCTGGGCCTAAAAGCTTGTGACACTCCACTGGGCCTGCCGGGCTCTGAGGGCCATGCCCTGGGCCCCCTGCTCCCCTGCCCTTTGTTCAGTCACAGCAGAGATGGCCAGACCCACTCCCTCAGTGAGGGCAGTATTCCAACCTCCCTCAGACCCGCCCCCTCTCCGCAGGTTACCATGGACTACAGAGGCTGCATTCTGAGGCCAGGGCGTTCCGAGAATGCCAAGGGCAGACATGATGACCTTAAATGATTTCCTCTTGTGTCAGTGTTGGTAAACTTTAGGAGCTAGGAAATGGTCCACTTGACAGAAATGTTCAAATTTACTGGCATTTCATATATTCTCTGCTCTAACATTGTCCTGACTCTTTCTGTATATTCTTTACTTATGTTTTGGTTTTCCTTAATCAAAGTGTGTCTTTTAAATCTTTTCAAAGAAAATTCTTTGGACTTACTAAATCACCTGAATTTTATACGTTTTCTGTTGCATTAAGTTCTGCTCATATCTTTATTTATCTTTTCTCTATGTTCTCAGGGTTTATTGTTTTCATCTTCTGATGTCAATTAAAACACTTGGTTATTCATTTTAATAAATCTTTTTACTTATAAAGATTTGAACTTTGGAAGATTCCAGCTTACTTGTACGTGTCTAAGGGTCAGGTCCTCTCCATTGTTGCTGGCCTAAGGCTTAGTTCACCATACAGCAATGTATATATTGACCTATTTTCCCCTCGACTTTCTGTGATTCCCTACATCTCACCTTTCTTTGCAGACAAGCCATTTGAAATACCCTTAACTTATTTCACAGCCAATAAGTCTTTGAAATAATGTGTATTTTTTAGAGAAATCTTCTTATATAATTAGGCAGAAAATCTGACCTGCCATAGTTTTCAAAACAGCATAATTTCACTCTTCTCAATGATTAATCTGTTGTATTACACAACCTTGGAGTATTTAGCTTTATCAATGACATGTCCTTGAAAAATGTTTTAGAGATCCTACCAGTCTTTGAAAACATCCTTGTGCCTTGTTTCAGTTCCAGTTTTATGTATATTTTCTGCCTTGCACCCGATTATTCCTACATCTGATGGATGGCCTTGGGAATCTAATTCTGCTAATGATGGTTTTGGCTGATTGTCTCCCCTTGTAGCTGCTTTCTTCAATATTGTGTAAATTTAGATCATGAGCTCATGTTTAGCTAAACAGCTGACCTTGTAAGAGGCTTAGTTGTGAACGCTCGTATGTTTCAGCAGAAAGTCGGCAAAGATTTATTTGTGTCCCTCCAATGAGTGGCCCGCAAGGACCCCGTTTTCTACAAGTGTTGGTCCAATACTCCCTCTAGAGGCAGGCGACTCAGACAGGGCTGCTCTGCGGCCCCCGATCTGGGGCAGGGGCAGTGGGCGGCCTGTGACCCGGGCAGGAGGCCCTCCGCGTGTGTCCCAGGGACCCATCTGCCTGCAAACTTCGGTCACCTGGCAGGAAGCTACGATGCCCAGAACTATGCTTAGCTGTGTAGTGCGGTGTACTGCGCGGACACGTTCCACACACACTTCAAGTAAGAGGGCGGCCTGAGTGGAAAGGTGAGAGTTTGGGCAGCTGTGCAGACAAAGAAGGCGCCCTTTGGCCTGGGCCTAAAAACTTGTGACACTCCACTGGGCCTGCCGGGCTCTGAGGGCCCTGCCCTGGGCCCCCTGCTCCCCTGCCCTTTGTTCAGTCACAGCAGAGATGGCCACACCCACTCCCTCAGTGACGGCAGTGTTCCAACCTCCCTCAGCCCCGCCCCATCTCCGCAGGTTACCATGGACTACAGAGGCTGCATTCTGAGGTCAGGGCGTTCCGAGAATGCCAAGGGCAGACATGATGACCTTAAATGATTTCCTCTTGTGTCAGTGTTGGTAAACTTTAGGAGCTAGGAAATGGTCCACTTTACAGAAATGTTCAAATTTACTGGCATTTCATATATTCTCTGCTCTAACATTGTCCTGACTCTTTCTGTATATTCTTTACTTATGTTTTGGTTTTCCTTAATCAAAGTGTGTCTTTTAAATCTTTTCAAAGAAAATTCTTTGGACTTACTAAATCTCCTGAATTTTATACGTTTTCTGTTGTATTAAGTTCTGCTCATATCTTTATTTATCTTTTCTCTATGTTCTCAGGGTTTATTGTTTTCATCTTCTGATGTCAATTAAAACACTTGGTTATTCATTTTAATAAATCTTTTTACTTATAAAGATTTGAACTTTTGAAGATTCCAGCTTACTTGTACGTGTCTAAGGGTCAGGTCCTCTCCATTGTTGCTGGCCTAAGTCTTAGTTCACCATACAGCAATGTATCTATTGACCTATTTTCCCCTCGACTTTCTGTGATTCCCTACATCTCACCTTTCTTTGCAGACAAGCCATTTGAAATACCCTTAACTTATTTCACAGCCAATAAGTCTTTGAAATAATGTGTATTTTTTAGAGAAATCTTCTTATATAATTAGGCAGAAAATCTGACCTGCCATAGTTTTCAAAACAGCATAATTTCACTCTTCTCAATGATTAATCTGTTGTATTACACAACCTTGGAGTATTTAGCTTTATCAATGACATGTCCTTGAAAAATGTTTTAGAGATCCTACCAGTCTTTGAAAACATCCTTGTGCCTTGTTTCAGTTCCAGTTTTATGTATATTTTCTGCCTTGCACCCGATTATTCCTTCATCTGATGGATGGCCTTGGGAATCTAATTCTGGTATTGATGGTTTTGGCTGATTGTCTCCCCTTGTAGCTGCTTTCTTCAATATTGTGTAAATTTAGATCATGAGCTCATGTTTAGCTAAACAGCTGACCTTGTAAGAGGCTTAGGTGTGAACGCTCGTAAGTTTCAGCAGAAAGTCGGCAAAGATTTATTTGTGTCCCTCCAATGAGTGGCCCGCAAGGACGCCGTTTTCTACAAGTGTTGGTCCAATACTCCCTCTAGAGGCAGGGGATTAAGACAGGGCTGATTTGCGGCCCCCGATCTGGGGCAGGGGCAGTGGGTGGGCTGTGACCCGGGCAGGAGCTTCTCCGCGTGTGTCCCAGGGACCCATCTGCCTGCGAACTTCGGCCACCTGGCAGGAAGCTACGATGCCCAGACCTATGCTTAGCTGTGCAGCGCGGTATACTGCACGGACACGTTCCACACACACTTCAAGTAAGAGGGCGGCCTGAGTGGAAAGGTGAGAGTTTGGGCAGCTGTGCAGACAAAGAAGGCGCCCTTTGGCCTGGGCCTAAAAGCTTGTGACACTCCACTGGGCCTGCCGGGCTCTGAGGGCCCTGCCCTGGGCCCCCTGCTCCCCTGCCCTTTGTTCAGTCACAGCAGAGATGGCCACACCCACTCCCTCAGTGAGGGCAGTGTTCCAACCTCCCTCAGCACCGCCCCCTCTCCGCACGTTACCATGGACTACAGAGGCTGCATTCTGAGGCCAGGGCGTTCCGAGAATGCCAAGGGCAGACATGATGACCTTAAATGATTTCCTCTTGTGTCAGTGTTGGTAAACTTTAGGAGCTAGGAAATGGTCCACTTGACAGAAATGTTCAAATTTACTGGCATTTCATATATTCTCTGCTCTAACATTGTCCTGACTCTTTCTGTATATTCTTTACTTATGTTTTGGTTTTCCTTAATCAAAGTGTGTCTTTTAAATCTTTTCAAAGAAAATTCTTTGGACTTACTAAATCACCTGAATTTTATACGTTTTCTGTTGTATTAAGTTCTGCTCATATCTTTATTTATCTTTTCTCTATGTTCTCAGGGTTTATTGTTTTCATCTTCTGATGTCAATTAAAACACTTGGTTATTCATTTTAATAAATCTTTTTACTTATAAAGATTTGAACTTTGGAAGATTCCAGCTTACTTGTACGTGTCTAAGGGTCAGGTCCTCTCCATTGTTGCTGGCCTAAGGCTTAGTTCACCATACAGCAATGTATATATTGACCTATTTTCCCCTCGACTTTCTGTGATTCCCTACATCTCACCTTTCTTTGCAGACAAGCCATTTGAAATACCCTTAACTTATTTCACAGCCAATAAGTCTTTGAAATAATGTGTATTTTTTAGAGAAATCTTCTTATATAATTAGGCAGAAAATCTGACCTGCCATAGTTTTCAAAACAGCATAATTTCACTCTTCTCAATGATTAATCTGTTGTATTACACAACCTTGGAGTATTTAGCTTTATCAATGACATGTCCTTGAAAAATGTTTTAGAGATCCTACCAGTCTTTGAAAACATCCTTGTGCCTTGTTTCAGGTCCAGTTTTATGTATATTTTCTGCCTTGCACCCGATTATTCCTACATCTGATGGATGGCCTTGGGAATCTAATTCTGGTATTGATGGTTTTGGCTGATTGTCTCCCCTTGTAGCTGCTTTCTTCATTATTGTGTAAATTTAGATCATGAGCTCATGTTTAGCTAAACAGCTGACCTTGTAAGAGGCTTAGGTGTGAACGCTCCTAAGTTTTAGCAGAAAGTCAGCAAAGATTTATTTGTGTCCCTCCAATGAGTGGCCCGCAAGGACCCCGTTTTCTACAAGTGTTGGTCCAATACTCCCTCTAGAGGCAGGGGACTCAGACAGGGCTGCTTTGCGGCCCCCGATCTGGGGCAGGGGCAGTGGGTGGCCTGTGACCTGGGCAGGAGCCCCTCCGCGTGTGTCCCAGGGACCCATCTGCCTGCGAACTTCGATCACCTGGCAGGAAGCTACGATGCCCAGAACTATGCTTAGCTGTGCAGCGCGGTGTACTGCGCGGACACGTTCCACACACACTTCAAGTAAGAGGGCGGCCTGAGTGGAAAGGTGAGAGTTTGGGCAGCTGTGCAGACAAAGAAGGCACCCTTTGGCCTGGGCCTAAAAGCTTGTGACACTCCACTGGGCCTGCCGGGCTCTGAGGGCCCTGCCCTGGGCCCCCTGCTCCCCTGCCCTTTGTTCAGTCACAGCAGAGATGGCCACACCCACTCCCTCAGTGAGAGCAGTGTTCCAACCTCCCTCAGCCCCGCCCCCTCTCCGCAGGTTACCATGGACTACAGAGGCTGCATTCTGAGGCCAGGGCGTTCCGAGAATGCCAAGGGCAGACATGATGACCTTAAATGATTTCCTCTTGTGTCAGTGTTGGTAAACTTTAGGAGCTAGGAAATGGTCCACTTGACAGAAATGTTCAAATTTACTGGCATTTCATATATTCTCTGCTCTAACATTGTCCTGACTCTTTCTGTATATTCTTTACTTATGTTTTTGTTTTCCTTAATCAAAGTGTATCTTTTAAATCTTTTCAAAGAAGATTCTTTGGACTTACTAAATCACCTGAATTTTATACGTTTTCTGTTGCATTAAGTTCTGCTGATAACTTTATTTATCTTTTTTCTATGTTCTCAGGGTTTATTGTTTTCATCTTCTGATGTCAATTAAAACACTTGGTTATTCATTTTAATAAATCTTTTTACTTATAAAGATTTGAACTTTTGAAGATTCCAGCTTACTTGTACGTGTCTTAGGGTCAGGTCCTCTCCATTGTTGCTGGCCTAAGGCTTAGTTCACCATACAGCAATGTATATATTGACCTATTTTCCCCTCGACTTTCTGTGATTCCCTACATCTCACCTTTCTTTGCAGACAAGCCATTTGAAATACCCTTAACTTATTTCACAGCCAATAAGTCTTTGAAATAATGTGTATTTTTTAGAGAAATCTTCTTATATAATTAGGCAGAAAATCTGACCTGGCATAGTTTTCAAAACAGCATAATTTCACTCTTCTCAATGATTAATCTGTTGTATTACACAACCTTGGAGTATTTAGCTTTATCAATGGCATGTCCTTGAAAAATGTTTTAGAGATCCTACCAGTCTTTGAAAACATCCTTGTGCCTTGTTTCAGTTCCAGTTTTATGTATATTTTCTGCCTTGCACCCGATTATTCATACATCTGATGGATGGCCTTGGGAATCTAATTCTGGTATTGATGGTTTTGGCTGATTGTCTCCCCTTGTAGCTGCTTTCTTCATTATTGTGTAAATTTAGATCATGAGCTCATGTTTAGCTAAAGAGCTGACCTTGTAAGAGGCTTAGGTGTGAACGCTCGTAAGTTTCAGCAGAGAGTCGGCAAAGATGTATTTGTGTCCCTCCAATGAGTGGCCCGCAAGGACGCCGTTTTCTACAAGTGTTGGTCCAATACTCCCTCTAGAGGCAGGGGATTAAGACAGGGCTGATTTGCAGCCCCCGATCTGGGGCAGGGGCAGTGGGTGGGCTGTGACCCGGGCAGGAGCCTCTCCGCATGTGTCCCAGGGACCCATCTGCCTGCAAACTTCGGTCACCTGGCAGGAAGCTACGATGCCCAGACCTATGCTTAGCTGTGCAGCGCGGTATACTGCACGGACACGTTCCACACACACTTCAAGTAAGAGGGCGGCCTGAGTGGAAAGGTGAGAGTTTGGGCATCTGTGCAGACAAAGAAGGCGCCCTTTGGCCTGGGCCTAAAAACTTGTTACACTCCACTGGGCCTGCCGGGCTCTGAGGGCCCTGCCCTGGGCCCCCTGCTCCCCTGCCCTTTGTGCAGTCACAGCAGAGATGGCCACACCCACTCCCTCAGTGAGGGCAGTGTTCCAACCTCCCTCAGCCCCGCCCCCTCTCCGCACGTTACCATGGACTACAGAGGCTGCATTCTGAGGCCAGGGCGTTCCGAGAATGCCAAGGGCAGACATGATGACCTTAAATGATTTCCTCTTGTGTCAGTGTTGGTAAACTTTAGGAGCTAGGAAATGGTCCACTTGACAGAAATGTTCAAATTTACTGGCATTTCATATATTCTCTGCTCTAACATTGTCCTGACTCTTTCTGTATATTCTTTACTTATGTTTTGGTTTTCCTTAATCAAAGTGTGTCTTTTAAATCTTTTCAAAGAAAATTCTTTGGACTTACTAAATCTCCTGAATTTTATACGTTTTCTGTTGTATTAAGTTCTGCTCATATCTTTATTTATCTTTTCTCTATGTTCTCAGGGTTTATTGTTTTCATCTTCTGATGTCAATTAAAACACTTGGTTATTCATTTTAATAAATATTTTTACTTATAAAGATTTGAACTTTTGAAGATTCCAGCTTACTTGTACGTGTCTAAGGGTCAGGTCCTCTCCATTGTTGCTGGCCTAAGGCTTAGTTCACCATACAGCAATGTATCTATTGACCTATTTTCCCCTCGACTTTCTGTGATTCCCTACATCTCACCTTTCTTTGCAGACAAGCCATTTGAAATACCCTTAACTTATTTCACAGCCAATAAGTCTTTGAAATAATGTGTATTTTTTAGAGAAATCTTCTTATATAATTAGGCAGAAAATCTGACCTGCCATAGTTTTCAAAACAGCATAATTTCACTCTTCTCAATGATTAATCTGTTGTATTACACAACCTTGGAGTATTTAGCTTTATCAATGACATGTCCTTGAAAAATGTTTTAGAGATCCTACCAGTCTTTGAAAACATCCTTGTGCCTTGTTTCAGTTCCAGTTTTATGTATATTTTCTGCCTTGCACCCGATTATTCCTTCATCTGATGGATGGCCTTGGGAATCTAATTCTGGTATTGATGGTTTTGGCTGATTGTCTCCCCTTGTAGCTGCTTTCTTCATTATTGTGTAAATTTAGATCATGAGCTCATGTTTAGCTAAACAGCTGACCTTGTAAGAGGCTTAGGTGTGAACGCTCGTAAGTTTCAGCAGAAAGTCGGCAAAGATTTATTTGTGTCCCTCCAATGAGTGGCCCGCAAGGACGCCGTTTTCTACAAGTGTTGGTCCAAAACTCCCTCTAGAGGCAGGGGATTAAGACAGGGCTGATTTGCGGCCCCCGATCTGGGGCAGGGGCAGTGGGTGGGCTGTGACCCGGGCAGGAGCTTCTCCGCGTGTGTCCCAGGGACCCATCTGCCTGCGAACTTCGGTCACCTGGCAGGAAGCTACGATGCCCAGACCTATGCTTAGCTGTGCAGCGCGGTATACTGCACGGACACGTTCCACACACACTTCAAGTAAGAGGGCGGCCTGAGTGGAAAGGTGAGAGTTTGGGCAGCTGTGCAGACAAAGAAGGCGCCCTTTGGCCTGAGCCTAAAAGCTTGTGACACTCCACTGGGCCTGCCGGGCTCTGAGGGCCCTGCCCTGGGCCCCCTGCTCCCCTGCCCTTTGTGCAGTCACAGCAGAGATGGCCACACCCACTCCCTCAGTGAGGGCAGTGTTCCAACCTCCCTCAGCCCCGCCCCCTCTCCGCACGTTACCATGGACTACAGAGGCTGCATTCTGAGGCCAGGGCGTTCCGAGAATGCCAAGGGCAGACATGATGACCTTAAATGATTTCCTCTTGTGTCAGTGTTGGTAAACTTTAGGAGCTAGGAAATGGTCCACTTGACAGAAATGTTCAAATTTACTGGCATTTCATATATTCTCTGCTCTAACATTGTCCTGACTCTTTCTGTATATTCTTTACTTATGTTTTGGTTTTCCTTAATCAAAGTGTGTCTTTTAAATCTTTTCAAAGAAAATTCTTTGGACTTACTAAATCACCTGAATTTTATACGTTTTCTGTTGTATTAAGTTCTGCTCATATCTTTATTTATCTTTTCTCTATGTTCTCAGGGTTTATTGTTTTCATCTTCTGATGTCAATTAAAACACTTGGTTATTCATTTTAATAAATCTTTTTACTTATAAAGATTTGAACTTTGGAAGATTCCAGCTTACTTGTACGTGTCTAAGGGTCAGGTCCTCTCCATTGTTGCTGGCCTAAGGCTTAGTTCACCATACAGCAATGTATATATTGACCTATTTTCCCCTCGACTTTCTGTGATTCCCTACATCTCACCTTTCTTTGCAGACAAGCCATTTGAAATACCCTTAACTTATTTCACAGCCAATAAGTCTTTGAAATAATGTGTATTTTTTAGAGAAATCTTCTTATATAATTAGGCAGAAAATCTGACCTGCCATAGTTTTCAAAACAGCATAATTTCACTCTTCTCAATGATTAATCTGTTGTATTACACAACCTTGGAGTATTTAGCTTTATCAATGACATGTCCTTGAAAAATGTTTTAGAGATCCTACCAGTCTTTGAAAACATCCTTGTGCCTTGTTTCAGTTCCAGTTTTATGTATATTTTCTGCCTTGCACCCGATTATTCCTTCATCTGATGGATGGCCTTGGGAATCTAATTCTGGTATTGATGGTTTTGGCTGATTGTCTCCCCTTGTAGCTGCTTTCTTCATTATTGTGTAAATTTAGATCATGAGCTCATGTTTAGCTAAACAGCTGACCTTGTAAGAGGCTTAGGTGTGAACGCTCGTAAGTTTCAGCAGAAAGTCGGCAAAGATTTATTTGTGTCCCTCCAATGAGTGGCCCGCAAGGACGCCGTTTTCTACAAGTGTTGGTCCAAAACTCCCTCTAGAGGCAGGGGATTAAGACAGGGCTGATTTGCGGCCCCCGATCTGGGGCAGGGGCAGTGGGTGGGCTGTGACCCGGGCAGGAGCTTCTCCGCGTGTGTCCCAGGGACCCATCTGCCTGCGAACTTCGGTCACCTGGCAGGAAGCTACGATGCCCAGACCTATGCTTAGCTGTGCAGCGCGGTATACTGCACGGACACGTTCCACACACACTTCAAGTAAGAGGGCGGCCTGAGTGGAAAGGTGAGAGTTTGGGCAGCTGTGCAGACAAAGAAGGCGCCCTTTGGCCTGGGCCTAAAAGCTTGTGACACTCCACTGGGCCTGCCGGGCTCTGAGGGCCCTGCCCTGGGCCCCCTGCTCCCCTGCCCTTTGTGCAGTCACAGCAGAGATGGCCACACCCACTCCCTCAGTGAGGGCAGTGTTCCAACCTCCCTCAGCCCCGCCCCCTCTCCGCACGTTACCATGGACTACAGAGGCTGCATTCTGAGGCCAGGGCGTTCCGAGAATGCCAAGGGCAGACATGATGACCTTAAATGATTTCCTCTTGTGTCAGTGTTGGTAAACTTTAGGAGCTAGGAAATGGTCCACTTGACAGAAATGTTCAAATTTACTGGCATTTCATATATTCTCTGCTCTAACATTGTCCTGACTCTTTCTGTATATTCTTTACTTATGTTTTGGTTTTCCTTAATCAAAGTGTGTCTTTTAAATCTTTTCAAAGAAAATTCTTTGGACTTACTAAATCACCTG
The DNA here is from genome assembly GCF_964341445.2 of Mesoplodon mirus. Lineage (NCBI taxonomy): Eukaryota > Metazoa > Chordata > Mammalia > Artiodactyla > Ziphiidae > Mesoplodon > Mesoplodon mirus. Next base: position 25,920 of record NW_028295266.1, read on the forward strand.
AATTTTATACGTTTTCTGTTGTATTAAGTTCTGCTCATATCTTTATTTATCTTTTCTCTATGTTCTCAGGGTTTATTGTTTTCATCTTCTGATGTCAATTAAAACACTTGGTTATTCATTTTAATAAATCTTTTTACTTATAAAGATTTGAACTTTGGAAGATTCCAGCTTACTTGTACGTGTCTAAGGGTCAGGTCCTCTCCATTGTTGCTGGCCTAAGGCTTAGTTCACCATACAGCAATGTATATATTGACCTATTTTCCCCTCGACTTTCTGTGATTCCCTACATCTCACCTTTCTTTGCAGACAAGCCATTTGAAATACCCTTAACTTATTTCACAGCCAATAAGTCTTTGAAATAATGTGTATTTTTTAGAGAAATCTTCTTATATAATTAGGCAGAAAATCTGACCTGCCATAGTTTTCAAAACAGCATAATTTCACTCTTCTCAATGATTAATCTGTTGTATTACACAACCTTGGAGTATTTAGCTTTATCAATGACATGTCCTTGAAAAATGTTTTAGAGATCCTACCAGTCTTTGAAAACATCCTTGTGCCTTGTTTCAGTTCCAGTTTTATGTATATTTTCTGCCTTGCACCCGATTATTCCTACATCTGATGGATGGCCTTGGGAATCTAATTCTGCTAATGATGGTTTTGGCTGATTGTCTCCCCTTGTAGCTGCTTTCTTCAATATTGTGTAAATTTAGATCATGAGCTCATGTTTAGCTAAACAGCTGACCTTGTAAGAGGCTTAGGTGTGAACGCTCGTATGTTTCAGCAGAAAGTCGGCAAAGATTTATTTGTGTCCCTCCAATGAGTGGCCCGCAAGGACCCCGTTTTCTACAAGTGTTGGTCCAATACTCACTCTAGAGGCAGGGGACTCAGACAGGGCTGCTTTGCGGCCCCCGATCTGGGGCAGGGGCAGTGGGCGGCCTGTGACCCGGGCAGGAGCCCCTCCGCGTGTGTCCCAGGGACCCATCTGCCTGCGAACTTCGGTCACCTGGCAGGAAGCTACGATGCCCAGACCTATGCTTAGCTGTGCAGCGCGGTATACTGCACGGACACGTTCCACACACACTTCAAGTAAGAGGGCGGCCTGAGTGGAAAGGTGAGAGTTTGGGCAGCTGTGCAGACAAAGAAGGCGCCCTTTGGCCTGGGCCTAAAAGCTTGTGACACTCCACTGGGCCTGCCAGGCTCTGAGGGCCCTGCCCTGGGCCCCCTGCTCCCCTGCCCTTTGTTCAGTCACAGCAGAGATGGCCACACCCACTCCCTCAGTGAGGGCAGTGTTCCAACCTCCCTCAGCCCCGCCCCCTCTCCGCAGGTTACCATGGACTACAGAGGCTGCATTCTGAGGCCAGGGCGTTCCGAGAATGCCAAGGGCAGACATGATGACCTTAAATGATTTCCTCTTGTGTCAGTGTTGGTAAACTTTAGGAGCTAGGAAATGGTCCACTTGACAGAAATGTTCAAATTTACTGGCATTTCATATATTCTCTGCTCTAACATTGTCCTGACTCTTTCTGTATATTCTTTACTTATGTTTTGGTTTTCCTTAATCAAAGTGTGTCTTTTAAATCTTTTCAAAGAAAATTCTTTGGACTTACTAAATCAGCTGAATTTTATACGTTTTCTGTTGTATTAAGTTCTGCTCATATCTTTATTTATCTTTTCTCTATGTTCTCAGGGTTTATTGTTTTCATCTTCTGATGTCAATTAAAACACTTGGTTATTCATTTTAATAAATCTTTTTACTTATAAAGATTTGAACTTTGGAAGATTCCAGCTTACTTGTACGTGTCTAAGGGTCAGGTCCTCTCCATTGTTGCTGGCCTAAGGCTTAGTTCACCATACAGCAATGTATATATTGACCTATTATCCCCTCGACTTTCTGTGATTCCCTACATCTCACCTTTCTTTGCAGACAAGCCATTTGAAATACCCTTAACTTATTTCACAGCCAATAAGTCTTTGAAATAATGTGTATTTCTTAGAGAAAACTTCTTATATAATTAGGCAGAAAATCTGACCTGCCATAGTTTTCAAAACAGCATAATTTCACTCTTCTCAATGATTAATCTGTTGTATTACACAACCTTGGAGTATTTAGCTTTATCAATGACATGTCCTTGAAAAATGTTTTAGAGATCCTACCAGTCTTTGAAAACATCCTTGTGCCTTGTTTCAGTTCCAGTTTTATGTATATTTTCTGCCTTGCACCCGATTATTCCTACATCTGATGGATGGCCTTGGGAATCTAATTCTGGTAATGATGGTTTTGGCTGATTGTCTCCCCTTGTAGCTGCTTTCTTCATTATTGTGTAAATTTAGATCATGAGCTCATGTTTAGCTAAACAGCTGACCTTGTAAGAGGCTTAGGTGTGAACGCTCGTAAGTTTCAGCAGAAAGTTGGCAAAGATTTATTTGTGTCCCTCCAATGAGTGGCCCGCAAGGACGCTGTTTTCTACAAGTGTTGGTGCAAAACTCCCTCTAGAGGCAGGGGATTAAGACAGGGCTGATTTGCGGCCCCCGATCTGGGGCAGGGGCAGTGGGTGGGCTGTGACCCGGGCAGGAGCTTCTCCGCGTGTGTCCCAGGGACCCATCTGCCTGCGAACTTCGGTCACCTGGCAGGAAGCTACGATGCCCAGACCTATGCTTAGCTGTGCAGCGCGGTATACTGCACGGACACGTTCCACACACACTTCAAGTAAGAGGGCGGCCTGAGTGGAAAGGTGAGAGTTTGGGCAGCTGTGCAGACAAAGAAGGCGCCCTTTGGCCTGGGCCTAAAAGCTTGTGACACTCCACTGGGCCTGCCGGGCTCTGAGGGCCCTGCCCTGGGCCCCCTGCTCCCCTGCCCTTTGTTCAGTCACAGCAGAGATGGCCACACCCACTCCCTCAGTGAGGGCAGTGTTCCAACCTCCCTTAGCCCCGCCCCCTCTCCGCAGGTTACCATTGACTACAGAGGCTGCATTCTGAGGCCAGGGCGTTCCGAGAATGCCAAGGGCAGACATGATGACCTTAAATGATTTCCTCTTGTGTCAGTGTTGGTAAACTTTAGGAGCTAGGAAATGGTCCACTTGACAGAAATGTTCAAATTTACTGGCATTTCATATATTCTCTGCTCTAACATTGTCCTGACTCTTTCTGTATATTCTTTACTTATGTTTTGGTTTTCCTTAATCAAAGTGTGTGTTTTAAATCTTTTCAAAGAAAATTCTTTGGACTTACTAAATCAGCTGAATTTTATACGTTTTCTGTTGTATTAAGTTCTGCTCATATCTTTATTTATCTTTTCTCTATGTTCTCAGGGTTTATTGTTTTGATCTTCTGATGTCAATTAAAACACTTGGTTATTCATTTTAATAAATCTTTTTACTTATAAAGATTTGAACTTTTGAAGATTCCAGCTTACTTGTACGTGTCTAAGGGTCAGGTCCTCTCCATTGTTGCTGGCCTAAGGCTTAGTTCACCATACAGCAATGTATATATTGACCTATTTTCCCCTCGACTTTCTGTGATTCCCTACATCTCACCTTTCTTTGCAGACAAGCCATTTGAAATACCCTTAACTTATTTCACAGCCAATAAGTCTTTGAAATAATGTGTATTTTTTAGAGAAATCTTCTTATATAATTAGGCAGAAAATCTGACCTGCCATAGTTTTCAAAACAGCATAATTTCACTCTTCTCAATGATTAATCTGTTGTATTACACAACCTTGGAGTAATTAGCTTTATCAATGACATGTCCTTGAAAAATGTTTTAGAGATCCTACCAGTCTTTGAAAACATCCTTGTGCCTTCTTTCAGTTCCAGTTTTATGTATATTTTCTGCCTTACACCCGATTATTCCTACATCTGATGGATGGCCTTGGGAATCTAATTCTGGTATTGATGGTTTTGGCTGATTGTCTCCCCTTGTAGCTGCTTTCTTCATTATTGTGTAAATTTAGATCATGAGCTCATGTTTAGCTAAACAGCTGACCTTGTAAGAGGCTTAGGTGTGAACGCTCGTAAGTTTCAGCAGAAAGTCGGCAAAGATTTATTTGTGTCCCTCCAATGAGTGGCCCGCAAGGACGCCGTTTTCTACAAGTGTTGGTCCAAAACTCCCTCTAGAGGCAGGGGATTAAGACAGGGCTGCTTTGCGGCCCCCGATCTGGGGCAGGGGCAGTGGGTGGCCTGTGACCTGGGCAGGAGCCCCTCCGCGTGTGTCCCAGGGACCCATCTGCCTGCGAACTTCGATCACCTGGCAGGAAGCTACGATGCCCAGAACTATGCTTAGCTGTGCAGCGCGGTGTACTGCGCGGACACGTTCCACACACACTTCAAGTAAGAGGGCGGCCTGAGTGGAAAGGTGAGAGTTTGGGCAGCTGTGCAGACAAAGAAGGCACCCTTTGGCCTGGGCCTAAAAGCTTGTGACACTCCACTGGGCCTGCCGGGCTCTGAGGGCCCTGCCCTGGGCCCCCTGCTCCCCTGCCCTTTGTTCAGTCACAGCAGAGATGGCCACACCCACTCCCTCAGTGAGAGCAGTGTTCCAACCTCCCTCAGCCCCGCCCCCTCTCCGCAGGTTACCATGGACTACAGAGGCTGCATTCTGAGGCCAGGGCGTTCCGAGAATGCCAAGGGCAGACATGATGACCTTAAATGATTTCCTCTTGTGTCAGTGTTGGTAAACTATAGGAGCTAGGAAATGGTCCACTTGACAGAAATGTTCAAATTTACTGGCATTTCATATATTCTCTGCTCTAACATTGTCCTGACTCTTTCTGTATATTCTTTACTTATGTTTTTGTTTTCCTTAATCAAAGTGTATCTTTTAAATCTTTTCAAAGAAGATTCTTTGGACTTACTAAATCACCTGAATTTTATACGTTTTCTGTTGCATTAAGTTCTGCTCATAACTTTATTTATCTTTTTTCTATGTTCTCAGGGTTTATTGTTTTCATCTTCTGATGTCAATTAAAACACTTGGTTATTCATTTTAATAAATCTTTTTACTTATAAAGATTTGAACTTTTGAAGATTCCAGCTTACTTGTACGTGTCTTAGGGTCAGGTCCTCTCCATTGTTGCTGGCCTAAGGCTTAGTTCACCATACAGCAATGTATATATTGACCTATTTTCCCCTCGACTTTCTGTGATTCCCTACATCTCACCTTTCTTTGCAGACAAGCCATTTGAAATACCCTTAACTTATTTCACAGCCAATAAGTCTTTGAAATAATGTGTATTTTTTAGAGAAATCTTCTTATATAATTAGGCAGAAAATCTGACCTGGCATAGTTTTCAAAACAGCATAATTTCACTCTTCTCAATGATTAATCTGTTGTATTACACAACCTTGGAGTATTTAGCTTTATCAATGGCATGTCCTTGAAAAATGTTTTAGAGATCCTACCAGTCTTTGAAAACATCCTTGTGCCTTGTTTCAGTTCCAGTTTTATGTATATTTTCTGCCTTGCACCCGATTATTCATACATCTGATGGATGGCCTTGGGAATCTAATTCTGGTATTGATGGTTTTGGCTGATTGTCTCCCCTTGTAGCTGCTTTCTTCATTATTGTGTAAATTTAGATCATGAGCTCATGTTTAGCTAAAGAGCTGACCTTGTAAGAGGCTTAGGTGTGAACGCTCGTAAGTTTCAGCAGAGAGTCGGCAAAGATGTATTTGTGTCCCTCCAATGAGTGGCCCGCAAGGACGCCGTTTTCTACAAGTGTTGGTCCAATACTCCCTCTAGAGGCAGGGGATTAAGACAGGGCTGATTTGCAGCCCCCGATCTGGGGCAGGGGCAGTGGGTGGGCTGTGACCCGGGCAGGAGCCTCTCCGCATGTGTCCCAGGGACCCATCTGCCTGCAAACTTCGGTCACCTGGCAGGAAGCTACGATGCCCAGACCTATGCTTAGCTGTGCAGCGCGGTATACTGCACGGACACGTTCCACACACACTTCAAGTAAGAGGGCGGCCTGAGTGGAAAGGTGAGAGTTTGGGCATCTGTGCAGACAAAGAAGGCGCCCTTTGGCCTGGGCCTAAAAACTTGTTACACTCCACTGGGCCTGCCGGGCTCTAAGGGCCCTGCCCTGGGCCCCCTGCTCCCCTGCCCTTTGTTCAGTCACAGCAGAGATGGCCACACCCACTCCCTCAGTGACGGCAGTGTTCCAACCTCCCTCAGCCCCGCCCCATCTCCGCACGTTACCATGGACTACAGAGGCTGCATTCTGAGGTCAGGGCGTTCCGAGAATGCCAAGGGCAGACATGATGACCTTAAATGATTTCCTCTTGTGTCAGTGTTGGTAAACTTTAGGAGCTAGGAAATGGTCCACTTTACAGAAATGTTCAAATTTACTGGCATTTCATATATTCTCTGCTCTAACATTGTCCTGACTCTTTCTGTATATTCTTTACTTATGTTTTGGTTTTCCTTAATCAAAGTGTGTCTTTTAAATCTTTTCAAAGAAAATTCTTTGGACTTACTAAATCTCCTGAATTTTATACGTTTTCTGTTGTATTAAGTTCTGCTCATATCTTTATTTATCTTTTCTCTATGTTCTCAGGGTTTATTGTTTTCATCTTCTGATGTCAATTAAAACACTTGGTTATTCATTTTAATAAATATTTTTACTTATAAAGATTTGAACTTTTGAAGATTCCAGCTTACTTGTACGTGTCTAAGGGTCAGGTCCTCTCCATTGTTGCTGGCCTAAGGCTTAGTTCACCATACAGCAATGTATCTATTGACCTATTTTCCCCTCGACTTTCTGTGATTCCCTACATCTCACCTTTCTTTGCAGACAAGCCATTTGAAATACCCTTAACTTATTTCACAGCCAATAAGTCTTTGAAATAATGTGTATTTTTTAGAGAAATCTTCTTATATAATTAGGCAGAAAATCTGACCTGCCATAGTTTTCAAAACAGCATAATTTCACTCTTCTCAATGATTAATCTGTTGTATTACACAACCTTGGAGTATTTAGCTTTATCAATGACATGTCCTTGAAAAATGTTTGAGAGATCCTACCAGTCTTTGAAAACATCCTTGTGCCTTGTTTCAGTTCCAGTTTTATGTATATTTTCTGCCTTGCACCCGATTATTCCTTCATCTGATGGATGGCCTTGGGAATCTAATTCTGGTATTGATGGTTTTGGCTGATTGTCTCCCCTTGTAGCTGCTTTCTTCATTATTGTGTAAATTTAGATCATGAGCTCATGTTTAGCTAAACAGCTGACCTTGTAAGAGGCTTAGGTGTGAACGCTCGTAAGTTTCAGCAGAAAGTCGGCAAAGATTTATTTGTGTCCCTCCAATGAGTGGCCCGCAAGGACGCCGTTTTCTACAAGTGTTGGTCCAAAACTCCCTCTAGAGGCAGGGGATTAAGACAGGGCTGATTTGCGGCCCCCGATCTGGGGCAGGGGCAGTGGGTGGGCTGTGACCCGGGCAGGAGCTTCTCCGCGTGTGTCCCAGGGACCCATCTGCCTGCGAACTTCGGTCACCTGGCAGGAAGCTACGATGCCCAGACCTATGCTTAGCTGTGCAGCGCGGTATACTGCACGGACACGTTCCACACACACTTCAAGTAAGAGGGCGGCCTGAGTGGAAAGGTGAGAGTTTGGGCAGCTGTGCAGACAAAGAAGGCGCCCTTTGGCCTGGGCCTAAAAGCTTGTGACACTCCACTGGGCCTGCCGGGCTCTGAGGGCCCTGCCCTGGGCCCCCTGCTCCCCTGCCCTTTGTGCAGTCACAGCAGAGATGGCCACACCCACTCCCTCAGTGAGGGCAGTGTTCCAACCTCCCTCAGCCCCGCCCCCTCTCCGCACGTTACCATGGACTACAGAGGCTGCATTCTGAGGCCAGGGCGTTCCGAGAATGCCAAGGGCAGACATGATGACCTTAAATGATTTCCTCTTGTGTCAGTGTTGGTAAACTTTAGGAGCTAGGAAATGGTCCACTTGACAGAAATGTTCAAATTTACTGGCATTTCATATATTCTCTGCTCTAACATTGTCCTGACTCTTTCTGTATATTCTTTACTTATGTTTTGGTTTTCCTTAATCAAAGTGTGTGTTTTAAATCTTTTCAAAGAAAATTCTTTGGACTTACTAAATCACCTGAATTTTATACGTTTTCTGTTGTATTAAGTTCTGCTCATATCTTTATTTATCTTTTCTCTATGTTCTCAGGGTTTATTGTTTTCATCTTCTGATGTCAATTAAAACACTTGGTTATTCATTTTAATAAATCTTTTTACTTATAAAGATTTGAACTTTTGAAGATTCCAGCTTACTTGTACGTGTCTAAGGGTCAGGTCCTCTCCATTGTTGCTGGCCTAAGGCTTAGTTCACCATACAGCAATGTATATATTGACCTATTTTCCCCTCGACTTTCTGTGATTCCCTACATCTCACCTTTCTTTGCAGACAAGCCATTTGAAATACCCTTAACTTATTTCACAGCCAATAAGTCTTTGAAATAATGTGTATTTTTTAGAGAAATCTTCTTATATAATTAGGCAGAAAATCTGACCTGCCATAGTTTTCAAAACAGCATAATTTCACTCTTCTCAATGATTAATCTGTTGTATTACACAACCTTGGAGTATTTAGCTTTATCAATGACATGTCCTTGAAAAATGTTTTAGAGATCCTACCAGTCTTTGAAAACATCCTTGTGCCTTGTTTCAGTTCCAGTTTTATGTATATTTTCTGCCTTGCACCCGATTATTCCTACATCTGATGGATGGCCTTGGGAATCTAATTCTGCTAATGATGGTTTTGGCTGATTGTCTCCCCTTGTAGCTGCTTTCTTCAATATTGTGTAAATTTAGATCATGAGCTCATGTTTAGCTAAACAGCTGACCTTGTAAGAGGCTTAGGTGTGAACGCTCGTATGTTTCAGCAGAAAGTCGGCAAAGATTTATTTGTGTCCCTCCAATGAGTGGCCCGCAAGGACCCCGTTTTCTACAAGTGTTGGTCCAATACTCCCTCTAGAGGCAGGGGACTCAGACAGGGCTGCTTTGCGGCCCCCGATCTGGGGCAGGGGCAGTGGGCGGCCTGTGACCCGGGCAGGAGCCCCTCCGCGTGTGTCCCAGGGACCCATCTGCCTGCAAACTTCGGTCACCTGGCAGGAAGCTACGATGCCCAGAACTATGCTTAGCTGTGTAGTGCGGTGTACTGCGCGGACACGTTCCACACACACTTCAAGTAAGAGGGCGGCCTGAGTGGAAAGGTGAGAGTTTGGGCAGCTGTGCAGACAAAGAAGGCGCCCTTTGGCCTGGGCCTAAAAACTTGTGACACTCCACTGGGCCTGCCGGGCTCTGAGGGCCCTGCCCTGGGCCCCCTGCTCCCCTGCCCTTTGTTCAGTCACAGCAGAGATGGCCACACCCACTCCCTCAGTGAGGGCAGTGTTCCAACCTCCCTTAGCCCCGCCCCCTCTCCGCAGGTTACCATGGACTACAGAGGCTGCATTCTGAGGCCAGGGCGTTCCGAGAATGCCAAGGGCAGACATGATGACCTTAAATGATTTCCTCTTGTGTCAGTGTTGGTAAACTTTAGAAGCTAGGAAATGGTCCACTTGACAGAAATGTTCAAATTTACTGGCATTTCATATATTCTCTGCTCTAACATTGTCCTGACTCTTTCTGTATATTCTTTACTTATGTTTTGGTTTTCCTTAATCAAAGTGTGTGTTTTAAATCTTTTCAAAGAAAATTCTTTGGACTTACTAAATCATCTGAATTTTATACGTTTTCTGTTGTATTAAGTTCTGCTCATATCTTTATTTATCTTTTCTCTATGTTCTCAGGGTTTATTGTTTTGATCTTCTGATGTCAATTAAAACACTTGGTTATTCATTTTAATAAATCTTTTTACTTATAAAGATTTGAACTTTTGAAGATTCCAGCTTACTTGTACGTGTCTAAGGGTCAGGTCCTCTCCATTGTTGCTGGCCTAAGGCTTAGTTCACCATACAGCAATGTATATATTGACCTATTTTCCCCTCGACTTTCTGTGATTCCCTACATCTCACCTTTCTTTGCAGACAAGCCATTTGAAATACCCTTAACTTATTTCACAGCCAATAAGTCTTTGAAATAATGTGTATTTTTTAGAGAAATCTTCTTATATAATTAGGCAGAAAATCTGACCTGCCATAGTTTTCAAAACAGCATAATTTCACTCTTCTCAATGATTAATCTGTTGTATTACACAACCTTGGAGTAATTAGCTTTATCAATGACATGTCCTTGAAAAATGTTTTAGAGATCCTACCAGTCTTTGAAAACATCCTTGTGCCTTCTTTCAGTTCCAGTTTTATGTATATTTTCTGCCTTACACCCGATTATTCCTACATCTGATGGATGGCCTTGGGAATCTAATTCTGGTATTGATGGTTTTGGCTGATTGTCTCCCCTTGTAGCTGCTTTCTTCATTATTGTGTAAATTTAGATCATGAGCTCATGTTTAGCTAAACAGCTGACCTTGTAAGAGGCTTAGGTGTGAACGCTCGTAAGTTTCAGCAGAAAGTCGGCAAAGATTTATTTGTGTCCCTCCAATGAGTGGCCCGCAAGGACGCCGTTTTCTACAAGTGTTGGTCCAAAACTCCCTCTAGAGGCAGGGGATTAAGACAGGGCTGATTTGCGGCCCCCGATCTGGGGCAGGGGCAGTGGGTGGGCTGTGACCCGGGCAGGAGCTTCTCCACGTGTGTCCCAGGGACCCATCTGCCTGCGAACTTCGGTCACCTGGCAGGAAGCTACGATGCCCAGACCTATGCTTAGCTGTGCAGCGCGGTATACTGCACGGACACGTTCCACACACACTTCAAGTAAGAGGGCGGCCTGAGTGGAAAGGTGAGAGTTTGGGCAGCTGTGCAGACAAAGAAGGCGCCCTTTGGCCTGGGCCTAAAAGCTTGTGACACTCCACTGGGGCTGCCAGGCTCTGAGGGCCCTGCCCTGGGCCCCCTGCTCCCCTGCCCTTTGTTCAGTCACAGCAGAGATGGCCACACCCACTCCCTCAGTGAGGGCAGTGTTCCAACCTCCCTCAGCCCAGCCCCCTCTCCGCAGGTTACCATGGACTACAGAGGCTGCATTCTGAGGCCAGGGCGTTCCGAGAATGCCAAGGGCAGACATGATGACCTTAAATGATTTCCTCTTGTGTCAGTGTTGGTAAACTTTAGGAGCTAGGAAATGGTCCACTTGACAGAAATGTTCAAATTTACTGGCATTTCATATATTCTCTGCTCTAACATTGTCCTGACTCTTTCTGTATATTCTTTACTTATGTTTTGGTTTTCCTTAATCAAAGTGTGTCTTTTAAATCTTTTCAAAGAAAATTCTTTGGACTTACTAAATCACCTGAATTTTATACGTTTTCTGTTGTATTAAGTTCTGCTCATATCTTTATTTATCTTTTCTCTATGTTCTCAGGGTTTATTGTTTTCATCTTCTGATGTCAATTAAAACACTTGGTTATTCATTTTAATAAATCTTTTTACTTATAAAGATTTGAACTTTGGAAGATTCCAGCTTACTTGTACGTGTCTAAGGGTCAGGTCCTCTCCATTGTTGCTGGCCTAAGGCTTAGTTCACCATACAGCAATGTATATATTGACCTATTTTCCCCTCGACTTTCTGTGATTCCCTACATCTCACCTTTCTTTGCAGACAAGCCATTTGAAATACCCTTAACTTATTTCACAGCCAATAAGTCTTTGAAATAATGTGTATTTCTTAGAGAAATCTTCTTATATAATTAGGCAGAAAATCTGACCTGCCATAGTTTTCAAAACAGCATAATTTCACTCTTCTCAATGATTAATCTGTTGTATTACACAACCTTGGAGTATTTAGCTTTATCAATGACATGTCCTTGAAAAATGTTTTAGAGATCCTACCAGTCTTTGAAAACATCCTTGTGCCTTGTTTCAGTTCCAGTTTTATGTATATTTTCTGCCTTGCACCCGATTATTCCTACATCTGATGGATGGCCTTGGGAATCTAATTCTGCTAATGATGGTTTTGGCTGATTGTCTCCCCTTGTAGCTGCTTTCTTCATTATTGTGTAAATTTAGATCATGAGCTCATGTTTAGCTAAACAGCTGACCTTGTAAGAGGCTTAGGTGTGAACGCTCGTAAGTTTCAGCAGAAAGTTGGCAAAGATTTATTTGTGTCCCTCCAATGAGTGGCCCGCAAGGACGCTGTTTTCTACAAGTGTTGGTGCAAAACTCCCTCTAGAGGCAGAGGATTAAGACAGGGCTGATTTGCGGCCCCCGATCTGGGGCAGGGGCAGTGGGTGGGCTGTGACCCGGGCAGGAGCTTCTCCGCGTGTGTCCCAGGGACCCATCTGCCTGCGAACTTCGGTCACCTGGCAGGAAGCTACGATGCCCAGACCTATGCTTAGCTGTGCAGCGCGGTATACTGCACGGACACGTTCCACACACACTTCAAGTAAGAGGGCGGCCTGAGTGGAAAGGTGAGAGTTTGGGCAGCTGTGCAGACAAAGAAGGCGCCCTTTGGCCTGGGCCTAAAAGCTTGTGACACTCCACTGGGCCTGCCGGGCTCTGAGGGCCCTGCCCTGGGCCCCCTGCTCCCCTGCCCTTTGTTCAGTCACAGCAGAGATGGCCACACCCACTCCCTCAGTGAGGGCAGTGTTCCAACCTCCCTTAGCCCCGCCCCCTCTCCGCAGGTTACCATGGACTACAGAGGCTGCATTCTGAGGCCAGGGCGTTCCGAGAATGCCAAGGGCAGACATGATGACCTTAAATGATTTCCTCTTGTGTCAGTGTTGGTAAACTTTAGGAGCTAGGAAATGGTCCACTTGACAGAAATGTTCAAATTTACTGGCATTTCATATATTCTCTGCTCTAACATTGTCCTGACTCTTTCTGTATATTCTTTACTTATGTTTTGGTTTTCCTTAATCAAAGTGTGTGTTTTAAATCTTTTCAAAGAAAATTCTTTGGACTTACTAAATCAGCTGAATTTTATACGTTTTCTGTTGTATTAAGTTCTGCTCATATCTTTATTTATCTTTTCTCTATGTTCTCAGGGTTTATTGTTTTGATCTTCTGATGTCAATTAAAACACTTGGTTATTCATTTTAATAAATCTTTTTACTTATAAAGATTTGAACTTTTGAAGATTCCAGCTTACTTGTACGTGTCTAAGGGTCAGGTCCTCTCCATTGTTGCTGGCCTAAGGCTTAGTTCACCATACAGCAATGTATATATTGACCTATTTTCCCCTCGACTTTCTGTGATTCCCTACATCTCACCTTTCTTTGCAGACAAGCCATTTGAAATACCCTTAACTTATTTCACAGCCAATAAGTCTTTGAAATAATGTGTATTTTTTAGAGAAATCTTCTTATATAATTAGGCAGAAAATCTGACCTGCCATAGTTTTCAAAACAGCATAATTTCACTCTTCTCAATGATTAATCTGTTGTATTACACAACCTTGGAGTAATTAGCTTTATCAATGACATGTCCTTGAAAAATGTTTTAGAGATCCTACCAGTCTTTGAAAACATCCTTGTGCCTTCTTTCAGTTCCAGTTTTATGTATATTTTCTGCCTTACACCCGATTATTCCTACATCTGATGGATGGCCTTGGGAATCTAATTCTGGTATTGATGGTTTTGGCTGATTGTCTCCCCTTGTAGCTGCTTTCTTCATTATTGTGTAAATTTAGATCATGAGCTCATGTTTAGCTAAACAGCTGACCTTGTAAGAGGCTTAGGTGTGAACGCTCGTAAGTTTCAGCAGAAAGTCGGCAAAGATTTATTTGTGTCCCTCCAATGAGTGGCCCGCAAGGACGCCGTTTTCTACAAGTGTTGGTCCAAAACTCCCTCTAGAGGCAGGGGATTAAGACAGGGCTGATTTGCGGCCCCCCGATCTGGGGCAGGGGCAGTGGGTGGGCTGTGACCCGGGCAGGAGCTTCTCCGCGTGTGTCCCAGGGACCCATCTGCCTGCGAACTTCGGCCACCTGGCAGGAAGCTACGATGCCCAGACCTATGCTTAGCTGTGCAGCGCGGTATACTGCACGGACACGTTCCACACACACTTCAAGTAAGAGGGCGGCCTGAGTGGAAAGGTGAGAGTTTGGGCAGCTGTGCAGACAAAGAAGGCGCCCTTTGGCCTGGGCCTAAAAGCTTGTGACACTCCACTGGGCCTGCCGGGCTCTGAGGGCCCTGCCCTGGGCCCCCTGCTCCCCTGCCCTTTGTTCAGTCACAGCAGAGATGGCCACACCCACTCCCTCAGTGAGGGCAGTGTTCCAACCTCCCTCAGCCCCGCCCCCTCTCCGCAGGTTACCATGGACTACAGAGGCTGCATTCTGAGGCCAGGGCGTTCCGAGAATGCCAAGGGCAGACATGATGACCTTAAATGATTTCCTCTTGTGTCAGTGTTGGTAAACTTTAGGAGCTAGGAAATGGTCCACTTGACAGAAATGTTCAAATTTACTGGCATTTCATATATTCTCTGCTCTAACATTGTCCTGACTCTTTCTGTATATTCTTTACTTATGTTTTGGTTTTCCTTAATCAAAGTGTGTCTTTTAAATCTTTTCAAAGAAAATTCTTTGGACTTACTAAATCACCTGAATTTTATACGTTTTCTGTTGTATTAAGTTCTGCTCATATCTTTATTTATCTTTTCTCTATGTTCTCAGGGTTTATTGTTTTCATCTTCTGATGTCAATTAAAACACTTGGTTATTCATTTTAATAAATCTTTTTACTTATAAAGATTTGAACTTTGGAAGATTCCAGCTTACTTGTACGTGTCTAAGGGTCAGGTCCTCTCCATTGTTGCTGGCCTAAGGCTTAGTTCACCATACAGCAATGTATATATTGACCTATTTTCCCCTCGACTTTCTGTGATTCCCTACATCTCACCTTTCTTTGCAGACAAGCCATTTGAAATACCCTTAACTTATTTCACAGCCAATAAGTCTTTGAAATAATGTGTATTTTTTAGAGAAATCTTCTTATATAATTAGGCAGAAAATCTGACCTGCCATAGTTTTCAAAACAGCATAATTTCACTCTTCTCAATGATTAATCTGTTGTATTACACAACCTTGGAGTATTTAGCTTTATCAATGACATGTCCTTGAAAAATGTTTTAGAGATCCTACCAGTCTTTGAAAACATCCTTGTGCCATGTTTCAGTTCCAGTTTTATGTATATTTTCTGCCTTGCACCCGATTATTCCTACATCTGATGGATGGCCTTGGGAATCTAATTCTGCTAATGATGCTTTTGGATGATTGGCTCCCCTTGTAGCTGCTTTCTTCAATATTGTGTAAATTTAGATCATGAGCTCATGTTTAGCTAAACAGCTGACCTTGTAAGAGGCTTAGGTGTGAACGCTCCTATGTTTCAGCAGAAAGTCGGCAAAGATTTATTTGTGTCCGTCCAATGAGTGGCCCGCAAGGACCCCGTTTTCTACAAGTGTTGGTCCAATACTCCCTCTAGAGGCAGGGGACTCAGACAGGGCTGCTTTGCGGCCCCCGATCTGGGGCAGGGGCAGTGGGCGGCCTGTGACCCGGGCAGGAGCCCCTCCGCGTGTGTCCCAGGGACCCATCTGCCTGCAAACTTCGGTCACCTGGCAGGAAGCTACGATGCCCAGAACTATGCTTAGCTGTGTAGTGCGGTGTACTGCGCGGACACGTTCCACACACACTTCAAGTAAGAGGGCGGCCTGAGTGGAAAGGTGAGAGTTTGGGCAGCTGTGCAGACAAAGAAGGCACCCTTTGGCCTGGGCCTAAAAACTTGTGACACTCCACTGGGCCTGCCGGGCTCTGAGGGCCCTGCCCTGGGCCCCCTGCTCCCCTGCCCTTTGTTCAGTCACAGCAGAGATGGCCACACCCACTCCCTCAGTGAGGGCAGTGTTCCAACCTCCCTTAGCCCCGCCCCCTCTCCGCAGGTTACCATGGACTACAGAGGCTGCATTCTGAGGCCAGGGCGTTCCGAGAATGCCAAGGGCAGACATGATGACCTTAAATGATTTCCTCTTGTGTCAGTGTTGGTAAACTTTAGGAGCTAGGAAATGGTCCACTTGACAGAAATGTTCAAATTTACTGGCATTTCATATATTCTCTGCTCTAACATTGTCCTGACTCTTTCTGTATATTCTTTACTTATGTTTTGGTTTTCCTTAATCAAAGTGTGTCTTTTAAATCTTTTCAAAGAAAATTCTTTGGACTTACTAAATCAGCTGAATTTTATACGTTTTCTGTTGTATTAACTTCTGCTCATATCTTTATTTATCTTTTCTCTATGTTCTCAGGGTTTATTGTTTTCATCTTCTGATGTAAATTAAAACACTTGGTTATTCATTTTAATAAATCTTTTTACTTATAAAGATTTGAACTTTTGAAGATTCCAGCTTACTTGTACGTGTCTAAGGGTCAGGTCCTCTCCATTGTTGCTGGCCTAAGGCTTACTTCACCATACAGCAATGTATCTATTGACCTATTTTCCCCTCGACTTTCTGTGATTCCCTACATCTCACCTTTCTTTGCAGACAAGCCATTTGAAATACCCTTAACTTATTTCACAGCCAATAAGTCTTTGAAATAATGTGTATTTTTTAGAGAAATCTTCTTATATAATTAGGCAGAAAATCTGACCTGCCATAGTTTTCAAAACAGCATAATTTCACTCTTCTCAATGATTAATCTGTTGTATTACACAACCTTGGAGTAATTAGCTTTATCAATGACATGTCCTTGAAAAATGTTTTAGAGATCCTACCAGTCTTTGAAAACATCCTTGTGCCTTCATTCAGTTCCAGTTTTATGTATATTTTCTGCCTTACACCCGATTATTCCTACATCTGATGGATGGCCTTGGGAATCTAATTCTGGTATTGATGGTTTTGGCTGATTGTCTCCCCTTGTAGCTGCTTTCTTCATTATTGTGTAAATTTAGATCATGAGCTCATGTTTAGCTAAACAGCTGACCTTGTAAGAGGCTTAGGTGTGAACGCTCGTAAGTTTCAGCAGAAAGTAGGCAAGGATTTATTTGTGTCCCTCCAATGAGTGGCCCGCAAGGACGCCGTTTTCTACAAGTGTTGGTCCAAAACTCCCTCTAGAGGCAGGGGATTAAGACAGGGCTGATTTGCGGCCCCCGATCTGGGGCAGGGGCATTGGGTGGGCTGTGACCCGGGCAGGAGCTTCTCCGCGTGTGTCCCAGGGACCCATCTGCCTGCGAACTTCGGTCACCTGGCAGGAAGCTACGATGCCCAGACCTATGCTTAGCTGTGCAGCGCGGTATACTGCACGGACACGTTCCACACACACTTCAAGTAAGAGGGCGGCCTGAGTGGAAAGGTGAGAGTTTGGGCAGCTGTGCAGACAAAGAAGGCGCCCTTTGGCCTGGGCCTAAAAGCTTGTGACACTCCACTGGGCCTGCCGGGCTCTGAGGGCCCTGCCCTGGGCCCCCTGCTCCCCTGCCCTTTGTTCAGTCACAGCAGAGATGGCCAGACCCACTCCCTCAGTGAGGGCAGTGTTCCAACCTCCCTCAGCCCCGCCCCCTCTCCGCAGGTTACCATGGACTACAGAGGCTGCATTCTGAGGCCAGGGCGTTCCGAGAATGCCAAGGGCAGACATGATGACCTTAAATGATTTCTTCTTGTGTCAGTGTTGGTAAACTTTAGGAGCTAGGAAATGGTCCACTTGACAGAAATGTTCAAATTTACTGGCATTTCATATATTCTCTGCTCTAACATTGTCCTGACTCTTTCTGTATATTCTTTACTTATGTTTTGGTTTTCCTTAATCAAAGTGTGTCTTTTAAATCTTTTCAAAGAAAATTCTTTGGACTTACTAAATCACCTGAATTTTATACGTTTTCTGTTGTATTAAGTTCTGCTCATATCTTTATTTATCTTTTCTCTATGTTCTCAGGGTTTATTGTTTTCATCTTCTGATGTCAATTAAAACACTTGGTTATTCATTTTAATAAATCTTTTTACTTATAAAGATTTGAACTTTGGAAGATTCCAGCTTACTTGTACGTGTCTAAGGGTCAGGTCCTCTCCATTGTTGCTGGCCTAAGGCTTAGTTCACCATACAGCAATGTATATATTGACCTATTTTCCCCTCGACTTTCTGTGATTCCCTACATCTCACCTTTCTTTGCAGACAAGCCATTTGAAATACCCTTAACTTATTTCACAGCCAATAAGTCTTTGAAATAATGTGTATTTTTTAGAGAAATCTTCTTATATAATTAGGCAGAAAATCTGACCTGCCATAGTTTTCAAAACAGCAAAATTTCACTCTTCTCAATGATTAATCTGTTGTATTACACAACCTTGGAGTATTTAGCTTTATCAATGACATGTCCTTGAAAAATGTTTTAGAGATCCTACCAGTCTTTGAAAACATCCTTGTGCCTTGTTTCAGTTCCAGTTTTATGTATATTTTCTGCCTTGCACCCGATTATTCCTACATCTGATGGATGGCCTTGGGAATCTAATTCTGCTAATGATGGTTTTGGCTGATTGTCTCCCCTTGTAGCTGCTTTCTTCAATATTGTGTAAATTTAGATCATGAGCTCATGTTTAGCTAAACAGCTGACCTTGTAAGAGGCTTAGTTGTGAACGCTCGTATGTTTCAGCAGAAAGTCGGCAAAGATTTATTTGTGTCCGTCCAATGAGTGGCCCGCAAGGACCCCGTTTTCTACAAGTGTTGGTCCAATACTCCCACTAGAGGCAGGGGACTCAGACAGGGCTGCTTTGCGGCCCCCGATCTGGGGCAGGGGCAGTGGGCGGCCTGTGACCCGGGCAGGAGCCCCTCCGCGTGTGTCCCAGGGACCCATCTGCCTGCAAACTTCGGTCACCTGGCAGGAAGCTACGATGCCCAGAACTATGCTTAGCTGTGTAGTGCGGTGTACTGCGCGGACACGTTCCACACACACTTCAAGTAAGAGGGCGGCCTGAGTGGAAAGGTGAGAGTTTGGGCAGCTGTGCAGACAAAGAAGGCGCCCTTTGGCCTGGGCCTAAAAACTTGTGACACTCCACTGGGCCTGCCGGGCTCTGAGGGCCCTGCCCTGGGCCCCCTGCTCCCCTGCCCTTTGTTCAGTCACAGCAGAGATGGCCACACCCACTCCCTCAGTGAGGGCAGTGTTCCAACCTCCCTTAGCCCCGCCCCCTCTCCGCAGGTTACCATGGACTACAGAGGCTGCATTCTGAGGCCAGGGCGTTCCGAGAATGCCAAGGGCAGACATGATGACCTTAAATGATTTCCTCTTGTGTCAGTGTTGGTAAACTTTAGGAGCTAGGAAATGGTCCACTTGACAGAAATGTTCAAATTTACTGGCATTTCATATATTCTCTGCTCTAACATTGTCCTGACTCTTTCTGTATATTCTTTACTTATGTTTTGGTTTTCCTTAATCAAAGTGTGTGTTTTAAATCTTTTCAAAGAAAATTCTTTGGACTTACTAAATCAGCTGAATTTTATACGTTTTCTGTTGTATTAAGTTCTGCTCATATCTTTATTTATCTTTTCTCTATGTTCTCAGGGTTTATTGTTTTCATCTTCTGATGTCAATTAAAACACTTGGTTATTCATTTTAATAAATCTTTTTACTTATAAAGATTTGAACTTTTGAAGATTCCAGCTTACTTGTACGTGTCTAAGGGTCAGGTCCTCTCCATTGTTGCTGGCCTAAGGCTTAGTTCACCATACAGCAATGTATATATTGACCTATTTTCCCCTCGAATTTCTGTGATTCCCTACATCTCACCTTTCTTTGCAGACAAGCCATTTGAAATACCCTTAACTTATTTCACAGCCAATAAGTCTTTGAAATAATGTGTAT
Source organism: Mesoplodon mirus (assembly GCF_964341445.2). NCBI lineage: Eukaryota > Metazoa > Chordata > Mammalia > Artiodactyla > Ziphiidae > Mesoplodon > Mesoplodon mirus. The sequence continues at coordinate 45,742 of NW_028295266.1, forward strand.
TTTTTAGAGAAATCTTCTTATATAATTAGGCAGAAAATCTGACCTGCCATAGTTTTCAAAACAGCATAATTTCACTCTTCTCAATGATTAATCTGTTGTATTACACAACCTTGGAGCAAATAGCTTTATCAATGACATGTCCTTGAAAAATGTTTTAGAGATCCTACCAGTCTTTGAAAACATCCTTGTGCCTTCTTTCAGTTCCAGTTTTATGTATATTTTCTGCCTTACACCCGATTATTCCTACATCTGATGGATGGCCTTGGGAATCTAATTCTGGTATTGATGGTTTTGGCTGATTGTCTCCCCTTGTAGCTGCTTTCTTCATTATTGTGTAAATTTAGATCATGAGCTCATGTTTAGCTAAACAGCTGACCTTGTAAGAGGCTTAGGTGTGAACGCTCGTAAGTTTCAGCAGAAAGTCGGCAAAGATTTATTTGTGTCCCTCCAATGAGTGGCCCACAAGGATGCCGTTTTCTACAAGTGTTGGTCCAAAACTCCCTCTAGAGGCAGGGGATTAAGACAGGGCTGATTTGCGGCCCCCGATCTGGGGCAGGGGCAGTGTGTGGGCTGTGACCCGGGCAGGAGCTTCTCCGTGTGTGTCCCAGGGACCCATCTGCCTGCGAACTTCGGTCACCTGGCAGGAAGCTACGATGCCCAGACCTATGCTTAGCTGTGCAGCACGGTATACTGCACGAACACGTTCCACACACACTTCAAGTAAGAGGGCGGCCTGAGTGGAAAGGTGAGAGTTTGGGCAGCTGTGCAGACAAAGAAGGCGCCCTTTGGCCTGGGCCTAAAAGCTTGTGACACTCCACTGGGCCTGCCGGGCTCTGAGGGCCCTGCCCTGGGCCCCCTGCTCCCCTGCCCTTTGTTCAGTCACAGCAGAGATGTCCACACCCACTCCCTCAGTGAGGGCAGTGTTCCAACCTCCCTCAGCCCCGCCCCCTCTCCGCAGGTTACCATGGACTACAGAGGCTGCATTCTGAGGCCAGGGCGTTCCGAGAATGCCAAGGGCAGACATGATGACCTTAAATGATTTCCTCTTGTGTCAGTGTTGGTAAACTTTAGGAGCTAGGAAATGGTCCACTTGACAGAAATGTTCAAATTTACTGGCATTTCATATATTCTCTGCTCTAACATTGTCCTGACTCTTTCTGTATATTCTTTACTTATGTTTTGGTTTTCCTTAATCAAAGTGTGTCTTTTAAATCTTTTCAAAGAAAATTCTTTGGACTTACTAAATCACCTGAATTTTATACGTTTTCTGTTGTATTAAGTTCTGCTCATATCTTTATTTATCTTTTCTCTATGTTCTCAGGGTTTATTGTTTTCATCTTCTGATGTCAATTAAAACACTTGGTTATTCATTTTAATAAATCTTTTTACTTATAAAGATTTGAACTTTTGAAGATTCCAGCTTACTTGTACGTGTCTAAGGGTCAGGTCCTCTCCATTGTTGCTGGCCTAAGGCTTAGTTCACCATACAGCAATGTATATATTGACCTATTTTCCCCTCGACTTTCTGTGATTCCCTACATCTCACCTTTCTTTGCAGACAAGCCTTTTGAAATACCCTTAACTTATTTCACAGCCAATAAGTCTTTGAAATAATGTGTATTTTTTAGAGAAATCTTCTTATATAATTAGGCAGAAAATCTGACCTGCCATAGTTTTCAAAACAGCATAATTTCACTCTTCTCAATGATTAATCTGTTGTATTACACAACCTTGGAGTATTTAGCTTTATCAATGACATGTCCTTGAAATATGTTTTAGAGATCCTACCAGTCTTTGAAAACATCCTTGTGCCTTGTTTCAGTTCCAGTTTTATGTATATTTTCTGCCTTGCACCCGATTATTCCTACATCTGATGGATGGCCTTGGGAATCTAATTCTGCTAATGATGGTTTTGGCTGATTGTCTCCCCTTGTAGCTGCTTTCTTCAATATTGTGTAAATTTAGATCATGAGCTCATGTTTAGCTAAACAGCTGACCTTGTAAGAGGCTTAGGTGTGAACGCTCGTATGTTTCAGCAGAAAGTCGGCAAAGATTTATTTGTGTCCCTCCAATGAGTGGCCCGCAAGGACCCCGTTTTCTACAAGTGTTGGTCCAATACTCCCTCTAGAGGCAGGGGACTCAGACAGGGCTGCTTTGCGGCCCCCGATCTGGGGCAGGGGCAGTGGGCGGCCTGTGACCCGGGCAGGAGCCCCTTCGCGTGTGTCCCAGGGACCCATCTGCCTGCAAACTTCGGTCACCTGTCAGGAAGCTACGATGCCCAGAACTATGCTTAGCTGTGTAGTGCGGTGTACTGCGCGGACACGTTCCACACACACTTCAAGTAAGAGGGCGGCCTGAGTGGAAAGGTGAGAGTTTGGGCAGCTGTGCAGACAAAGAAGGCGCCCTTTGGCCTGGGCCTAAAAACTTGTGACACTCCACTGGGCCTGCCGGGCTCTGAGGGCCCAGCCCTGGGCCCCCTGCTCCCCTGCCCTTTGTTCAGTCACAGCAGAGATGGCCACACCCACTCCCTCAGTGAGGGCAGTGTTCCAACCTCCCTCAGCCCCGCCCCCTCTCCGCAGGTTACCATGGACTACAGAGGCTGCATTCTGAGGCCAGGGCGTTCCGAGAATGCCAAGGGCAGACATGATGACCTTAAATGATTTCCTCTTGTGTCAGTGTTGGTAAACTTTAGGAGCTAGGAAATGGTCCACTTGACAGAAATGTTCAAATTTACTGGCATTTCATATATTCTCTGCTCTAACATTGTCCTGACTCTTTCTGCATATTCTTTACTTATGTTTTGGTTTTCCTTAATCAAAGTGTGTCTTTTAAATCTTTTCAAAGAAGATTCTTTGGACTTACTAAATCACCTGAATTTTATACGTTTTCTCTTGTATTAAGTTCTGCTCATATCTTTATTTATCTTTTCTCTATGTTCTCAGGGTTTATTGTTTTCATCTTCTGATGTCAATTAAAACACTTGGTTATTCATTTTAATAAATCTTTTTACTTATAAAGATTTGAACTTTTGAAGATTCCAGCTTACTTGTACGTGTCTAAGGGTCAGGTCCTCTCCATTGTTGCTGGCCTAAGGCTTAGTTCACCATACAGCAATGTATATATTGACCTATTTTCCCCTCGACTTTCTGTGATTCCCTACATCTCACCTTTCTTTGCAGACAAGCCATTTGAAATACCCTTAACTTATTTCACAGCCAATAAGTCTTTGAAATAATGTGTATTTTTTAGAGAAATCTTCTTATATAATTAGGCAGAAAATCTGACCTGCCATAGTTTTCAAAACAGCATAATTTCACTCTTCTCAATGATTAATCTGTTGTATTACACAACCTTGGAGTAATTAGCTTTATCAATGACATGTCCTTGAAAAATGTTTTAGAGATCCTACCAGTCTTTGAAAACATCCTTGTGCCTTCTTTCAGTTCCAGTTTTATGTATATTTTCTGCCTTACACCCGATTATTCCTACATCTGATGGATGGCCTTGGGAATCTAATTCTGGTATTGATGGTTTTGGCTGATTGTCTCCCCTTGTAGCTGCTTTCTTCATTATTGTGTAAATTTAGATCATGAGCTCATGTTTAGCTAAACAGCTGACCTTGTAAGAGGCTTAGGTGTGAACGCTCGTAAGTTTCAGCAGAAAGTCGGCAAAGATTTATTTGTGTCCCTCCAATGAGTGGCCCACAAGGACGCCGTTTTCTACAAGTGTTGGTGCAAAACTCCCTCTAGAGGCAGGGGATTAAGACAGGGCTGATTTGCGGCCCCCGATCTGGGGCAGGGGCAGTGGGTGGGCTGTGACCCGGGCAGGAGCTTCTCCGCGTGTGTCCCAGGGACCCATCTGCCTGCGAACTTCGGTCACCTGGCAGGAAGCTACGATGCCCAGACCTATGCTTAGCTGTGCAGCACGGTATACTGCACGGACACGTTCCACACACACTTCAAGTAAGAGGGCGGCCTGAGTGGAAAGGTGAGAGTTTGGGCAGCTGTGCAGACAAAGAAGGCGCCCTTTGGCCTGGGCCTAAAAGCTTGTGACACTCCACTGGGCCTGCCGGGCTCTGAGGGCCCTGCCCTGGGCCACCTGCTCCCCTGCCCTTTGTTCAGTCACAGCAGAGATGGCCACACCCACTCCCTCAGTGAGGGCAGTGTTCCAACCTCCCTCAGCCCCTCCCCCTCTCCGCAGGTTACCATGGACTACAGAGGCTGCATTCTGAGGCCAGGGCGTTCCGAGAATGCCAAGGGCAGACATGATGACCTTAAATGATTTCCTCTTGTGTCAGTGTTGGTAAACTTTAGGAGCTAGGAAATGGTCCACTTGACAGAAATGTTCAAATTTACTGGCATTTCCTATATTCTCTGCTCTAACATTGTCCTGACTCTTTCTGTATATTCTTTACTTATGTTTTGGTTTTCCTTAATCAAAGTGTGTCTTTTAAATCTTTTCAAAGAAAATTCTTTGGACTTACTAAATCACCTGAATTTTATACGTTTTCTGTTGTATTAAGTTCTGCTCATATCTGTATTTATCTTTTCTCTATGTTCTCAGGGTTTATTGTTTTCATCTTCTGATGTCAATTAAAACACTTGGTTATTCATTTTAATAAATCTTTTTACTTATAAAGATTTGAACTTTTGAAGATTCCAGCTTACTTGTACGTGTCTAAGGGTCAGGTCCTCTCCATTGTTGCTGGCCTAAGGCTTAGTTCACCATACAGCAATGTATCTATTGACCTATTTTCCCCTCGACTTTCTGTGATTCCCTACATCTCACCTTTCTTTGCAGACAAGCCATTTGAAATACCCTTAACTTATTTCACAGCCAATAAGTCTTTGAAATAATGTGTATTTTTTAGAGAAATCTTCTTATATAATTAGGCAGAAAATCTGACCTGCCATAGTTTTCAAAACAGCATAATTTCACTCTTCTCAATGATTAATCTGTTGTATTACACAACCTTGGAGTATTTAGCTTTATCAATGACATGTCCTTGAAAAATGTTTGAGAGATCCTACCAGTCTTTGAAAACATCCTTGTGCCTTGTTTCAGTTCCAGTTTTATGTATATTTTCTGCCTTGCACCCGATTATTCCTACATCTGATGGATGGCCTTGGGAATCTAATTCTGGTATTGATGGTTTTGGCTGATTGTCTCCCCTTGTAGCTGCTTTCTTCATTATTGTGTAAATTTAGATCATGAGCTCATGTTTAGCTAAACAGCTGACCTTGTAAGAGGCTTAGGTGTGAACGCTCGTAAGTTTCAGCAGAAAGTCGGCAAAGATTTATTTGTGTCCCTCCAATGAGTGGCCCGCAAGGAAGCCGTTTTCTACAAGTGTTGGTCCAAAACTCCCTCTAGAAGCAGGGGATTAAGACAGGGCTGATTTGCGGCCCCCGATCTGGGGCAGGGGCAGTGGGTGGGCTGTGACCCGGGCAGGAGCTTCTCCGCGTGTGTCCCAGGGACCCATCTGCCTGCGAACTTCGGTCACCTGGCAGGAAGCTACGATGCCCAGAACTATGCTTAGCTGTGCAGCGCGGTATACTGCACGGACACGTTCCACACACACTTCAAGTAAGAGGGCGGCCTGAGTGGAAAGGTGAGAGTTTGGGCAGCTGTGCAGACAAAGAAGGCGCCCCTTGGCCTGGGCCTAAAAGCTTGTGACACTCCACTGGGCCTGCCGGGCTCTGAGGGCCCTGCCCTGGGCCCCCTGCTCCCCTGCCCTTTGTTCAGTCACAGCAGAGATGGCCACACCCACTCCCTCAGTGAGGGCAGTGTTCCAACCTCCCTCAGCCCCGCCCTCTCTCCGCAGGTTACCATGGACTACAGAGGCTGCATTCTGAGGCCAGGGCGTTCCGAGAATGCCAAGGGCAGACATGATGACCTTAAATGATTTCCTCTTGTGTCAGTGTTGGTAAACTTTAGGAGCTAGGAAATGGTCCACTTGACAGAAATGTTCAAATTTACTGGCATTTCATATATTCTCTGCTCTAACATTGTCCTGACTCTTTCTGTATATTCTTTACTTATGTTTTGGTTTTCCTTAATCAAAGTGTGTCTTTTAAATCTTTTCAAAGAAAATTCTTTGGACTTACTAAATCACCTGAATTTTATACGTTTTCTGTAGTATTAAGTTCTGCTCATATCTTTATTTATCTTTTCTCTATGTTCTCAGGGTTTATTGTTTTCATCTTCTGATGTCAATTAAAACACTTGGTTATTCATTTTAATAAATCTTTTTACTTATAAAGATTTGAACTTTTGAAGATTCCAGCTTACTTGTACGTGTCTAAGGGTCAGGTCCTCTCCATTGTTGCTGGCCTAAGGCTTAGTTCACCATACAGCAATGTATATATTGACCTATTTTCCCCTCGACTTTCTGTGATTCCCTACATCTCACCTTTCTTTGCAGACAAGCCATTTGAAATACCCTTAACTTATTTCACAGCCAATAAGTCTTTGAAATAATGTGTATTTTTTAGAGAAATCTTCTTATATAATTAGGCAGAAAATCTGACCTGCCATAGTTTTCAAAACAGCATAATTTCACTCTTCTCAATGATTAATCTGTTGTATTACACAACCTTGGAGTATTTAGCTTTATCAATGACATGTCCTTGAAAAATGTTTTAGAGATCCTACCAGTCTTTGAAAACATCCTTGTGCCTTGTTTCAGTTCCAGTTTTATGTATATTTTCTGCCTTGCACCCGATTATTCCTACATCTGATGGATGGCCTTGGGAATCTAATTCTGCTAATGATGGTTTTGGCTGATTGTCTCCCCTTGTAGCTGCTTTCTTCAATATTGTGTAAATTTAGATCATGAGCTCATGTTTAGCTAAACAGCTGACCTTGTAAGAGGCTTAGGTGTGAACGCTCGTATGTTTCAGCAGAAAGTCGGCAAAGATTTATTTGTGTCCCTCCAATGAGTGGCCCGCAAGGACCCCGTTTTCTACAAGTGTTGGTCCAATACTCCCTCTAGAGGCAGGGGACTCAGACAGGGCTGCTTTGCGGCCCCCGATCTGGGGCAGGGGTAGTGGGCGACCTGTGACCCGGGCAGGAGCCCCTTCGCGTGTGTCCCAGGGACCCATCTGCCTGCAAACTTCGGTCACCTGGCAGGAAGCTACGATGCCCAGAACTATGCTTAGCTGTGTAGTGCGGTGTACTGCGCGGACACGTTCCACACACACTTCAAGTAAGAGGGCGGCCTGAGTGGAAAGGTGAGAGTTTGGGCAGCTGTGCAGACAAAGAAGGCGCCCTTTGGCCTGGGCCTAAAAACTTGTGACACTCCACTGGGCCTGACGGGCTCTGAGGGCCCAGCCCTGGGCCCCCTGCTCCCCTGCCCTTTGTTCAGTCACAGCAGAGATGGCCACACCCACTCCCTCAGTGAGGGCAGTGTTCCAACCTCCCTCAGCCCCGCCCCCTCTCCGCAGGTTACCATGGACTACAGAGGCTGCATTCTGAGGCCAGGGCGTTCCGAGAATGCCAAGGGCAGACATGATGACCTTAAATGATTTCCTCTTGTGTCAGTGTTGGTAAACTTTAGGAGCTAGGAAATGGTCCACTTGACAGAAATGTTCAAATTTACTGGCATTTCTTATATTCTCTGCTCTAACATTGTCCTGACTCTTTCTGCATATTCTTTACTTATGTTTTGGTTTTCCTTAATCAAAGTGTGTCTTTTAAATCTTTTCAAAGAAGATTCTTTGGACTTACTAAATCACCTGAATTTTATACGTTTTCTGTTGTATTAAGTTCTGCTCATATCTTTATTTATCTTTTCTCTATGTTCTCAGGGTTTATTGTTTTCATCTTCTGATGTCAATTAAAACACTTGGTTATTCATTTTAATAAATCTTTTTACTTATAAAGATTTGAACTTTTGAAGATTCCAGCTTACTTGTACGTGTCTAAGGGTCAGGTCCACTCCATTGTTGCTGGCCTAAGGCTTAGTTCACCATACAGCAATGTATATATTGACCTATTTTCCCCTCGACTTTCTGTGATTCCCTACATCTCACCTTTCTTTGCAGACAAGCCATTTGAAATACCCTTAACTTATTTCACAGCCAATAAGTCTTTGAAATAATGTGTATTTTTTAGAGAAATCTTCTTATATAATTAGGCAGAAAATCTGACCTGCCATAGTTTTCAAAACAGCATAATTTCACTCTTCTCAATGATTAATCTGTTGTATTACACAACCTTGGAGTAATTAGCTTTATCAATGACATGTCCTTGAAAAATGTTTTAGAGATCCTACCAGTCTTTGAAAACATCCTTGTGCCTTGTTTCAGTTCCAGTTTTATGTATATTTTCTGCCTTACACCCGATTATTCCGACATCTGATGGATGGCCTTGGGAATCTAATTCTGGTATTGATGGTTTTGGCTGATTGTCTCCCCTTGTAGCTGCTTTCTTCATTATTGTGTAAATTTAGATCATGAGCTCATGTTTAGCTAAACAGCTGACCTTGTAAGAGGCTTAGGTGTGAACGCTCCTAAGTTTCAGCAGAAAGTCGGCAAAGATTTATTTGTGTCCGTCCAATGAGTGGCCCGCAAGGACCCCGTTTTCTACAAGTGTTGGTCCAATACTCCCTCTAGAGGCAGGGGACTCAGACAGGGCTGCTTTGCGGCCCCCGATCTGGGGCAGGGGCAGTGGACGGCCTGTGACCCGGGCAGGAGCCCCTCCGCGTGTGTCCCAGGGACCCATCTGCCTGCGAACTTCGATCACCTGGCAGGAAGCTACGATGCCCAGACCTATGCTTAGCTGTGCGGCGCGGTATACTGCGCGGGCACGTTCAACACACACTTCAAGTAAGTGGGCGGCCTGAGTGGAAAGGTGAGAGTTTGGGCAGCTGTGCAGACAAAGAAGGCGCCCTTTGGCCTGGGCCTAAAAGCTTGTGACACTCCACTGGGCCTGCCGGGCTCTGAGGGCCCTGCCCTGGGCCCCCTGCTCCCCTGCCCTTTGTTCAGTCACAGCAGAGATGGCCACACCCACTCCCTCAGTGAGGGCAGTGTTCCAACCTCCCTCAGCCCCGTCCCCTCTCTGCAGGTTACCATGGATTACAGAGGCTGCATTCTGAGGCCAGGGCGTTCCGAGAATGCCAAGGGCAGACATGATGACCTTAAATGATTTCCTCTTGTGTCAGTGTTGGTAAACTTTAGGAGCTAGGAAATGGTCCACTTTACAGAAATGTTCAAATTTACTGGCATTTCATATATTCTCTGCTCTAACATTGTCCTGAGTCTTTCTGTATATTCTTTACTTATGTTTTTTTTTCCTTAATCAAAGTGTGTCTTTTAATTCTTTGCAAAGAAGATTCTTTGGACTTACTAAATCACCTGAATTTTATACGTTTTCTGTTGTATTAAGTTCTGCTCATATCTTTATTTATCTTTTTTCTATGTTCTCAGGGTTTATTGTTTTCATCTTCTGATGTCAATTAAAACACTTGGTTCTTCATTTTAATAAATCTTTTTACTTATAAAGATTTGAACTTTTGAAGATTCCAGCTTACTTGTTCGTGTCTAAGGGTCAGGTCCTCTCCATTGTTGCTGGCCTAAGCTTAGTTCACCATACAGCAATGTATATATTGACCTATTTTCCCCTCGACTTTCTGTGATTCCCTACATCTCACCTTTCTTTGCAGACAAGCCATTTGAAATACCCTTAACTTATTTCACAGCCAATAAGTCTTTGAAATAATGTGTATTTTTTAGAGAATTTTTCTTATATAATTAGGCAGAAAATTTGACCTGCCATAGTTTTCAAAACAGCATAATTTCACGCTTCTCAATGATTAATCTGTTGTATTACACAACCTTGGAGTATTTAGCTTTATCAATGACATGTCCTTGAAAAATGTTTTAGAGATCCTACCAGTCTTTGAAAACATCCTTGTGCCTTGTTTCAGTTCCAATTTTATGTATATTTTCTGCCTTGCACCCGATTATTCCTTCATCTGATGGATGGCCTTGGGAATCTAATTCTGGTATTGATGGTTTTGGCTGATTGTCTCCCCTTGTAGCTGCTTTCTTCATTATTGTGTAAATTTAGATCATGAGCTCATGTTTAGCTAAACAGCTGACCTTGTAAGAGGCTTAGGTGTGAACGCTCCTAAGTTTCAGCAGAAAGTCGGCAAAGATTTATTTGTGTCCCTCCAATGAGTGGCCCGCAAGGACCCCGTTTTCTACAAGTGTTGGTCCAATACTCCCTCTAGAGGCAGGGGACTCAGACAGGGCTGCTTTGCGGCCCCCGATCTGGGGCAGGGGCAGTGGGCGGCCTGTGACCCGGGCAGGAGCCCCTCCGCGTGTGTCCCAGGGACCCATCTGCCTGCGAACTTCGATCACCTGGCAGGAAGCTACGATGCCCAGAACTATGCTTAGCTGTGCAGCGCGGTGTACTGCGCGGACACGTTCCACACACACTTCAAGTAAGAGGGCGGCCTGAGTGGAAAGGTGAGAGTTTGGGCAGCTGTGCAGACAAAGAAGGCGCCCTTTGGCCTGGGCCTAAAAGCTTGTGACACTCCACTGGGCCTGCCGGGCTCTGAGGGCCCTGCCCTGGGCCCCCTGCTCCCCTGCCCTTTGTTCAGTCACAGCAGAGATGGCCACACCCACTCCCTCAGTGAGAGCAGTGTTCCAACCTCCCTCAGCCCCGCCCCCTCTCCGCAGGTTACCATGGACTACAGAGGCTGCATTCTGAGGCCAGGGCGTTCCGAGAATGCCAAGGGCAGACATGATGACCTTAAATGATTTCCTCTTGTGTCAGTGTTGGTAAACTTTAGGAGCTAGGAAATGGTCCACTTGACAGAAATGTTCAAATTTACTGGCATTTCATATATTCTCTGCTCTAACATTGTCCTGACTCTTTCTGTATATTCTTTACTTATGTTTTGGTTTTCCTTAATCAAAGTGTGTCTTTTAAATCTTTTCAAAGAAGATTCTTTGGACTTACTAAATCACCTGAATTTTATACGTTTTCTGTTGTATTAAGTTCTGCTCATAACTTTATTTATCTTTTTTCTATGTTCTCAGGTTTTATTGTTTTCATCTTCTGATGTCAATTAAAACACTTGGTTCTTCATTTTAATAAATCTTTTTACTTATAAAGATTTGAACTTTTGAAGATTCCAGCTTACTTGTACGTGTCTAAGGGTCAGGTCCTCTCCATTGTTGCTGGCCTAAGGCTTAGTTCACCATACAGCAATGTATATATTGACCTATTTTCCCCTCGACTTTCTGTGATTCCCTACATCTCACCTTTCTTTGCAGACAAGCCATTTGAAATACCCTTAACTTATTTCACAGCCAATAAGTCTTTGAAATAATGTGTATTTTTTAGAGAAATCTTCTTATATAATTAGGCAGAAAATCTGACCTGCCATAGTTTTCAAAACAGCATAATTTCACTCTTCTCAATGATTAATCTGTTGTATTACACAACCTTGGAGTATTTAGCTTTATCAATGACATGTCCTTGAAAAATGTTTTAGAGATCCTACCAGTCTTTGAAAACATCCTTGTGCCTTGTTTCAGTTCCAGTTTTATGTATATTTTCTGCCTTGCACCCGATTATTCCTACATCTGATGGATGGCCTTGGGAATCTAATTCTGGTATTGATGGTTTTGGCTGATTGTCTCCCCTTGTAGCTGCTTTGTTCATTATTGTGTAAATTTAGATCATGAGCTCATGTTTAGCTAAACAGCTGACCTTGTAAGAGGCTTAGGTGTGAAGGCTCGTAGGTTTCAGCAGAAAGTCGGCAAAGATGTATTTGTGTCCCTCCAATGAGTGGCCCGCAAGGACCCCGTTTTCTACAAGTGTTGGTTCAATACTCCCTCTAGAGGCAGGGGACTCAGACAGGGCTGCTTTGCGGCCCCCGATCTGGGGCAGGGGCAGTGGGCGGCCTGTGACCCGGGCAGGAGCCCCTTCGCGTGTGTCCCAGGGACCCATCTGCCTGCAAACTTCGGTCACCTGGCAGGAAGCTACGATGCCCAGAACTATGCTTAGCTGTGTAGTGCGGTGTACTGCGCGGACACGTTCCACACACACTTCAAGTAAGAGGGCGGGTGAGTGGAAAGGTGAGAGTTTGGGCAGCTGTGCAGACAAAGAAGGCGCCCTTTGGCCTGGGCCTAAAAACTTGTGACACTCCACTGGGCCTGCCGGGCTCTGAGGGCCCAGCCCTGGGCCCCCTGCTCCCCTGCCCTTTGTTAAGTCACAGCAGAGATGGCCACACCCACTCCCTCAGTGAGGGCAGTGTTCCAACCCCCCTCAGCCCCGCCCCCTCTCCGCAGGTTACCATGGACTACAGAGGCTGCATTCTGAGGCCAGGGCGTTCCGAGAATGCCAAGGGCAGACATGATGACCTTAAATGATTTCCTCTTGTGTCAGTGTTGGTAAACTTTAGGAGCTAGGAAATGGTCCACTTGACAGAAATGTTCAAATTTACTGGCATTTCATATATTCTCTGCTCTAACATTGTCCTGACTCTTTCTGCATATTCTTTACTTATGTTTTGGTTTTCCTTAATCAAAGTGTGTCTTTTAAATCTTTTCAAAGAAGATTCTTTGGACTTACTAAATCACCTGAATTTTATACGTTTTCTGTTGTATTAAGTTCTGCTCATATCTTTATTTATCTTTTCTCTATGTTCTCAGGGTTTATTGTTTTCATCTTCTGATGTCAATTAAAACACTTGGTTATTCATTTTAATAAATCTTTTTACTTATAAAGATTTGAACTTTTGAAGATTCCAGCTTACTTGTACGTGTCTAAGGGTCAGGTCCTCTCCATTGTTGCTGGCCTAAGGCTTAGTTCACCATACAGCAATGTATATATTGACCTATTTTCCCCTCGACTTTCTGTGATTCCCTACATCTCACCTTTCTTTGCAGACAAGCCATTTGAAATACCCTTAACTTATTTCACAGCCAATAAGTCTTTGAAATAATGTGTATTTTTTAGAGAAATCTTCTTATATAATTAGGCAGAAAATTTGACCTGCCATAGTTTTCAAAACAGCATAATTTCACGCTTCTCAATGATTAATCTGTTGTATTACACAACCTTGGAGTATTTAGCTTTATCAATGACATGTCCTTGAAAAATGTTTTAGAGATCCTACCAGTCTTTGAAAACATCCTTGTGCCTTGTTTCAGTTCCAATTTTATGTATATTTTCTGCCTTGCACCCGATTATTCCTTCATCTGATGGATGGCCTTGGGAATCTAATTCTGGTATTGATGGTTTTGGCTGATTGTCTCCCCTTGTAGCTGCTTTCTTCATTATTGTGTAAATTTAGATCATGAGCTCATGTTTAGCTAAACAGCTGACCTTGTAAGAGGCTTAGGTGTGAACGCTCCTAAGTTTCAGCAGAAAGTCGGCAAAGATTTATTTGTGTCCCTCCAATGAGTGGCCCGCAAGGACCCCGTTTTCTACAAGTGTTGGTCCAATACTCCCTCTAGAGGCAGGGGACTCAGACAGGGCTGCTTTGCGGCCCCCGATCTGGGGCAGGGGCAGTGGGCGGCCTGTGACCCGGGCAGGAGCCCCTCCGCGTGTGTCCCAGGGACCCATCTGCCTGCGAACTTCGATCACCTGGCAGGAAGCTACGATGCCCAGAACTATGCTTAGCTGTGCAGCGCGGTGTACTGCGCGGACACGTTCCACACACACTTCAAGTAAGAGGGCGGCCTGAGTGGAAAGGTGAGAGTTTGGGCAGCTGTGCAGACAAAGAAGGCGCCCTTTGGCCTGGGCCTAAAAGCTTGTGACACTCCACTGGGCCTGCCGGGCTCTGAGGGCCCTGCCCTGGGCCCCCTGCTCCCCTGCCCTTTGTTCAGTCACAGCAGAGATGGCCACACCCACTCCCTCAGTGAGAGCAGTGTTCCAACCTCCCTCAGCCCCGCCCCCTCTCCGCAGGTTACCATGGACTACAGAGGCTGCATTCTGAGGCCAGGGCGTTCCGAGAATGCCAAGGGCAGACATGATGACCTTAAATGATTTCCTCTTGTGTCAGTGTTGGTAAACTTTAGGAGCTAGGAAATGGTCCACTTGACAGAAATGTTCAAATTTACTGGCATTTCATATATTCTCTGCTCTAACATTGTCCTGACTCTTTCTGTATATTCTTTACTTATGTTTTGGTTTTCCTTAATCAAAGTGTGTCTTTTAAATCTTTTCAAAGAAGATTCTTTGGACTTACTAAATCACCTGAATTTTATACGTTTTCTGTTGTATTAAGTTCTGCTCATAACTTTATTTATCTTTTTTCTATGTTCTCAGGTTTTATTGTTTTCATCTTCTGATGTCAATTAAAACACTTGGTTCTTCATTTTAATAAATCTTTTTACTTATAAAGATTTGAACTTTTGAAGATTCCAGCTTACTTGTACGTGTCTAAGGGTCAGGTCCTCTCCATTGTTGCTGGCCTAAGGCTTAGTTCACCATACAGCAATGTATATATTGACCTATTTTCCCCTCGACTTTCTGTGATTCCCTACATCTCACCTTTCTTTGCAGACAAGCCATTTGAAATACCCTTAACTTATTTCACAGCCAATAAGTCTTTGAAATAATGTGTATTTTTTAGAGAAATCTTCTTATATAATTAGGCAGAAAATCTGACCTGCCATAGTTTTCAAAACAGCATAATTTCACTCTTCTCAATGATTAATCTGTTGTATTACACAACCTTGGAGTATTTAGCTTTATCAATGACATGTCCTTGAAAAATGTTTTAGAGATCCTACCAGTCTTTGAAAACATCCTTGTGCCTTGTTTCAGTTCCAGTTTTATGTATATTTTCTGCCTTGCACCCGATTATTCCTACATCTGATGGATGGCCTTGGGAATCTAATTCTGGTATTGATGGTTTTGGCTGATTGTCTCCCCTTGTAGCTGCTTTCTTCATTATTGTGTAAATTTAGATCATGAGCTCATGTTTAGCTAAACAGCTGACCTTGTAAGAGGCTTAGGTGTGAAGGCTCGTAGGTTTCAGCAGAAAGTCGGCAAAGATGTATTTGTGTCCCTCCAATGAGTGGCCCGCAAGGACCCCGTTTTCTACAAGTGTTGGTTCAATACTCCCTCTAGAGGCAGGGGACTCAGACAGGGCTGCTTTGCGGCCCCCGATCTGGGGCAGGGGCAGTGGGCGGCCTGTGACCCGGGCAGGAGCCCCTTCGCGTGTGTCCCAGGGACCCATCTGCCTGCAAACTTCGGTCACCTGGCAGGAAGCTACGATGCCCAGAACTATGCTTAGCTGTGTAGTGCGGTGTACTGCGCGGACACGTTCCACACACACTTCAAGTAAGAGGGCGGGTGAGTGGAAAGGTGAGAGTTTGGGCAGCTGTGCAGACAAAGAAGGCGCCCTTTGGCCTGGGCCTAAAAACTTGTGACACTCCACTGGGCCTGCCGGGCTCTGAGGGCCCAGCCCTGGGCCCCCTGCTCCCCTGCCCTTTGTTAAGTCACAGCAGAGATGGCCACACCCACTCCCTCAGTGAGGGCAGTGTTCCAACCCCCCTCAGCCCCGCCCCCTCTCCGCAGGTTACCATGGACTACAGAGGCTGCATTCTGAGGCCAGGGCGTTCCGAGAATGCCAAGGGCAGACATGATGACCTTAAATGATTTCCTCTTGTGTCAGTGTTGGTAAACTTTAGGAGCTAGGAAATGGTCCACTTGACAGAAATGTTCAAATTTACTGGCATTTCATATATTCTCTGCTCTAACATTGTCCTGACTCTTTCTGCATATTCTTTACTTATGTTTTGGTTTTCCTTAATCAAAGTGTGTCTTTTAAATCTTTTCAAAGAAGATTCTTTGGACTTACTAAATCACCTGAATTTTATACGTTTTCTGTTGTATTAAGTTCTGCTCATATCTTTATTTATCTTTTCTCTATGTTCTCAGGGTTTATTGTTTTCATCTTCTGATGTCAATTAAAACACTTGGTTATTCATTTTAATAAATCTTTTTACTTATAAAGATTTGAACTTTTGAAGATTCCAGCTTACTTGTACGTGTCTAAGGGTCAGGTCCTCTCCATTGTTGCTGGCCTAAGGCTTAGTTCACCATACAGCAATGTATATATTGACCTATTTTCCCCTCGACTTTCTGTGATTCCCTACATCTCACCTTTCTTTGCAGACAAGCCATTTGAAATACCCTTAACTTATTTCACAGCCAATAAGTCTTTGAAATAATGTGTATTTTTTAGAGAAATCTTCTTATATAATTAGGCAGAAAATCTGACCTGCCATAGTTTTCAAAACAGCATAATTTCACTCTTCTCAATGATTAATCTGTTGTATTACACAACCTTGGAGTATTTAGCTTTATCAATGACATGTCCTTGAAAAATGTTTGAGAGATCCTACCAGTCTTTGAAAACATCCTTGTGCCTTGTTTCAGTTCCAGTTTTATGTATATTTTCTGCCTTGCACCCGATTATTCCTACATCTGATGGATGGCCTTGGGAATCTAATTCTGGTATTGATGGTTTTGGCTGATTGTCTCCCCTTGTAGCTGCTTTCTTCATTATTGTGTAAATTTAGATCATGAGCTCATGTTTAGCTAAACAGCTGACCTTGCAAGAGGCTTAGATGTGATCGCTCGCAACTTTCAGCAGAGAGTCGGCAAAGATGTATTTGTGTCCCTCCAATGAGTGGCCCGCAAGGACCCCGTTTTCTACAAGTGTTGGTCCAATACTCCCTCTAGAGGCAGGGGACTCAGACAGGGCTGCTTTGCGGCCCCCGATCTGGGGCAGGGGCAGTGTGCGGCCTGTGACCCGGGCAGGAGCCTCTCCGCGTGTGTCCCAGGGACCCATCTGCCTGCGAACTTCGGTCACCTGGCAGGAAGCTACGATGCCCAGACCTATGCTTAGCTGTGCAGCGCGGTATACTGCGCGGGCACGTTCCACACACTCTTCAAGTAAGAGGGCGGCCTGAGTGGAAAGGTGAGAGTTTGGGCAGCTGTGCAGACAAAGAAGGCGCCCTTTGGCCTGGGCCTAAAAGCTTGTGACACTCCACTGGGCCTGCCGGGCTCTGAGGGCCCTGCCCTGGGCCCCCTGCTCCCCTGCCCTTTGTTCAGTCACAGCAGAGATGGCCACACCCACTCCCTCAGTGAGGGCAGTGTTCCAACCTCCCTCAGCCCCGTCTCCTCTCTGCAGGTTACCATGGACTACAGAGGCTGCATTCTGAGGCCAGGGCGTTCCGAGAATGCCAAGGGCAGACATGATGACCTTAAATGATTTCCTCTTGTGTCAGTGTTGGTAAACTTTAGGAGCTAGGAAATGGTCCACTTGACAGAAATGTTCAAATTTACTGGCATTTCATATATTCTCTGCTCTAACATTGTCCTGACTCTTTCTGTATATTCTTTACTTATGTTTTTGTTTTCCTTAATCAAAGTGTATCTTTTAAATCTTTTCAAAGAAGATTCTTT
Organism: Mesoplodon mirus; assembly: GCF_964341445.2. Lineage (NCBI taxonomy): Eukaryota > Metazoa > Chordata > Mammalia > Artiodactyla > Ziphiidae > Mesoplodon > Mesoplodon mirus. The sequence continues at coordinate 63,181 of NW_028295266.1, forward strand.
GGACTTACTAAATCACCTGAATTTTATACGTTTTCTGTTGTATTAAGTTCTGCTCATAACTTTATTTATCTTTTTTCTCTGTTCTCAGGTTTTATTGTTTTCATCTTCTGATGTCAATTAAAACACTTGGTTATTCATTTTAATAAATCTTTTTACTTATAAAGATTTGAACTTTTGAAGATTCCAGCTTACTTGTACGTGTCTAAGGGTCAGGTCCTCTCCATTGTTGCTGGCCTAAGGCTTAGTTCACCATACAGCAATGTATATATTGACCTATTTTCCCCTCGACTTTCTGTGATTCCCTACATCTCACCTTTCTTTGCAGACAAGCCATTTGAAATACCCTTAACTTATTTCACAGCCAATAAGTCTTTGAAATAATGTGTATTTTTTAGAGAAATTTTCTTCTATAATTAGGCAGAAAATCTGACCTGCCATAGTTTTCAAAACAGCATAATTTCACTCTTCTCAATGATTAATCTGTTGTATTACACAACCTTGGAGTATTTAGCTTTATCAATGACATGTCCTTGAAAAATGTTTTAGAGATCCTACCAGTCTTTGAAGACATCCTTGTGCCTTGTTTCAGTTCCAGTTTTATGTATATTTTCTGCCTTGCACCCGATTATTCCTACATCTGATGGATGGCCTTGGGAATCTAATACTGGTATTGATTGTTTTGGCTGATTGTCTCCCCTTGTAGCTGCTTTCTTCATTATTGTGTAAATTTAGATCATGAGCTCATGTTTAGCTAAACAGCTGACCTTGTAAGAGGCTTAGGTGTGAAGGCTCGTAAGTTTCAGCAGAAAGTCGGCAAAGATTTATTTGTGTCCCTCCAATGAGTGGCCCGCAAGGACCCCGTTTTCTACAAGTGTTGGTCCAATACTCCCTCTAGAGGCAGTGGACTCAGACAGGGCTGCTTTGCGGCCCCCGATCTGGGGCAGGGGCAGTGGGCGGCCTGTGGCCCGGGCAGGAGCCTCTCCACGTGTGTCCCAGGGCCCCATCTGCCTGCGAACTTCGATCACCTGGCAGGAAGCTACGATGCCCAGAACTATTCTTAGCTGTGCAGCGCGGTGTACTGCGCGGACACGTTCCACACACACTTCAAGTAAGAGGGCGGCCTGAGTGGAAAGGTGAGAGTTTGGGCAGCTGTGCAGACAAAGAAGGCGCACTTTGGCCTGGGCCTAAAACCTTGTGACACTCCACTGGGCCTGCCGGGCTCTGAGGGCCCTGCCCTTGGGCCCCCTGCTCCCCTGCCCTTTGTTCAGTCACAGCACAGATGGCCACACCCACTCCCTCAGTGAGGGCAGTGTTCCAACCTCCCTCAGGCCCGTCCCCTCTCTGCAGGTTACCATGGACTACAGAGGCTGCATTCTGAGGACAGGGCGTTCCGAGAATGCCAAGGGCAGACATGATGACCTTAAATGATTTCCTCTTGTGTCAGTGTTGGTAAACTTTAGGAGCTAGGAAATGGACCACTTTACAGAAATGTTCAAATTTACTGGCATTTCATATATTCTCTGCTCTAACATTGTCCTGACTCTTTCTGTATATTCTTTACCTATGTTTTGGTTTTCCTTAATCAAAGTGTGTCTTTTAATTCTTTTCAAAGAAGATTCTTTGGACTTACTAAATCACCTGAATTTTATACGTTTTCTGTTGTATTAAGTTCTGCTCATATCTTTATTTATCTTTTTTCTATGTTCTCAGGGTTTATTGTTTTCATCTTCTGATGTCAATTAAAACACTTGGTTCTTCATTTTAATAAATCTTTTTACTTATAAAGATTTGAACTTTTGAAGATTCCAGCTTACTTGTTCGTGTCTAAGGGTCAGGTCCTCTCCATTGTTGCTGGCCTAAGCTTAGTTCACCATACAGCAATGTATATATTGACCTATTTTCCCCTCGACTTTCTGTGATTCCCTACATCTCACCTTTCTTTGCAGACAAGCCATTTGAAATACCCTTAACTTATTTCACAGCCAATAAGTCTTTGAAATAATGTGTATTTTTTAGAGAAATCTTCTTATATAATTAGGCAGAAAATCTGACCTGGCATAGTTTTCAAAACAGCATAATTTCACGCTTCTCAATGATTAATCTGTTGTATTACACAACCTTGGAATATTTAGCTTTATCAATGACATGTCCTTGAAAAATGTTTTAGAGATCCTACCAGTCTTTGAAAACATCCTTGTGCCTTGTTTCAGTTCCAGTTTTATGTATATTTTCTGCCTTGCACCCGATTATTCCTTCATCTGATGGATGGCCTTGGGAATCTAATTCTGGTATTGATGGTTTTGGCTGATTGTCTCCCCTTGTAGCTGCTTTCTTCATTATTGTGTAAATTTAGATCATGAGCTCATGTTTAGCTAAACAGCTGACCTTGTAAGAGGCTTAGGTGTGAAGGCTCGTAAGTTTCAGCAGAAAGTCGGCAAAGATTTATTGGTGTCCCTCCAATGAGTGGCCCGCAAGGACCACGTTTTCTACAAGTGTTGGTCCAATACTCCCTCTAGAGGCAGGGGACTCAGACAGGGCTGCTTTGCGGCCCCCGATCTGGGGCAGGGGCAGTGGGCGGCCTGTGGCCCGGGCAGGAGCCTCTCCGCGTGTGTCCCAGGGACCCATCTGCCTTCGAACTTCGATCACCTGGCAGGAAGCTACGATGCCCAGAACTATGCTTTGCTGTGCAGCACGGTGTACTGCGCGGACACGTTCCACACACACTTCAAGTAAGAGGGCGGCCTGAGTGGAAAGGTGAGAGTTTGGGCAGCTGTGCAGACAAAGAAGGCACCCTTTGGCCTGGGCCTAAAAGCTTGTGACACTCCACTGGGGCTGCCGGGCTCTGAGGGCCCTGCCCTGGGCCCCCTGCTCCCCTGCCCTTTGTTCAGTCACAGCAGAGATGGCCACACCCACTCCCTCAGTGAGGGCAGTGTTCCAACCTCCCTCAGCCCCGCCCCCTCTCCGCAGGTTACCATGGACTACAGAGGCTGCATTCTGAGGCCAGGGCGTTCCGAGAATGCCAAGGGCAGACATGATGACCTTAAATGATTTCCTCTTGTGTCAGTGTTGGTAAACTTTAGGAGCTAGGAAATGGTCCACTTGACAGAAATGTTCAAATTTACTGGCATTTCATATATTCTCTGCTCTAACATTGTCCTGACTCTTTCTGTATATTCTTTACTTATGTTTTGGTTTTCCTTAATCAAAGTGTGTCTTTTAATTCTTTTCAAAGAAGATTCTTTGGACTTACTAAATCACCTGAATTTTATACGTTTTCTGTTGTATTAAGTTCTGCTCATATCTTTATTTATCTTTTTTCTATGTTCTCAAGGTTTATTGTTTTCATCTTCTGATGTCAATTAAAACACTTGGTTCTTCATTTTAATAAATCTTTTTACTTATAAAGATTTGAACTTTTGAAGATTCCAGCTTACTTGTTCGTGTCTAAGGGTCAGGTCCTCTCCATTGTTGCTGGCCTAAGCTTAGTTCACCATACAGCAATGTATATATTGACCTATTTTCCCCTCGACTTTCTGTGATTCCCTACATCTCACCTTTCTTTGCAGACAAGCCATTTGAAATACCCTTAACTTATTTCACAGCCAATAAGTCTTTGAAATAATGTGTATTTTTTAGAGAAATCTTCTTATATAATTAGGCAGAAAATCTGACCTGGCATAGTTTTCAAAACAGCATAATTTCACGCTTCTCAATGATTAATCTGTTGTATTACACAACCTTGGAATATTTAGCTTTATCAATGACATGTCCTTGAAAAATGTTTTAGAGATCCTACCAGTCTTTGAAAACATCCTTGTGCCTTGTTTCAGTTCCAGTTTTATGTATATTTTCTGCCTTGCACCCGATTATTCCTTCATCTGATGGATGGCCTTGGGAATCTAATTCTGGTATTGATGGTTTTGGCTGATTGTCTCCCCTTGTAGCTGCTTTCTTCATTATTGTGTAAATTTAGATCATGAGCTCATGTTTAGCTAAACAGCTGACCTTGTAAGAGGCTTAGGTGTGAAGGCTCGTAAGTTTCAGCAGAAAGTCGGCAAAGATTTATTGGTGTCCCTCCAATGAGTGGCCCGCAAGGACCACGTTTTCTACAAGTGTTGGTCCAATACTCCCTCTAGAGGCAGGGGACTCAGACAGGGCTGCTTTGCGGCCCCCGATCTGGGGCAGGGGCAGTGGGCGTCCTGTGGCCCGGGCAGGAGCCTCTCCGCGTGTGTCCCAGGGACCCATCTGCCTTCGAACTTCGATCACCTGGCAGGAAGCTACGATGCCCAGAACTATGCTTTGCTGTGCAGCACGGTGTACTGCGCGGACACGTTCCACACACACTTCAAGTAAGAGGGCGGCCTGAGTGGAAAGGTGAGAGTTTGGGCAGCTGTGCAGACAAAGAAGGCACCCTTTGGCCTGGGCCTAAAAGCTTGTGACACTCCACTGGGGCTGCCGGGCTCTGAGGGCCCTGCCCTGGGCCCCCTGCTCCCCTGCCCTTTGTTCAGTCACAGCAGAGATGGCCACACCCACTCCCTCAGTGAGGGCAGTGTTCCAACCTCCCTCAGCCCCGCCCCCTCTCCGCAGGTTACCATGGACTACAGAGGCTGCATTCTGAGGCCAGGGCGTTCCGAGAATGCCAAGGGCAGACATGATGACCTTAAATGATTTCCTCTTGTGTCAGTGTTGGTAAACTTTAGGAGCTAGGAAATGGTCCACTTGACAGAAATGTTCAAATTTACTGGCATTTCATATATTCTCTGCTCTAACATTGTCCTGACTCTTTCTGTATATTCTTTACTTATGTTTTGGTTTTCCTTAATCAAAGTGTGTCTTTTAATTCTTTTCAAAGAAGATTCTTTGGACTTACTAAATCACCTGAATTTTATACGTTTTCTGTTGTATTAAGTTCTGCTCATATCTTTATTTATCTTTTTTCTATGTTCTCAGGGTTTATTGTTTTCATCTTCTGATGTCAATTAAAACACTTGGTTCTTCATTTTAATAAATCTTTTTACTTATAAAGATTTGAACTTTTGAAGATTCCAGCTTACTTGTTCGTGTCTAAGGGTCAGGTCCTCTCCATTGTTGCTGGCCTAAGCTTAGTTCACCATACAGCAATGTATATATTGACCTATTTTCCCCTCGACTTTCTGTGATTCCCTACATCTCACCTTTCTTTGCAGACAAGCCATTTGAAATACCCTTAACTTATTTCACAGCCAATAAGTCTTTGAAATAATGTGTATTTTTTAGAGAAATATTCTTATATAATTAGGCAGAAAATCTGACCTGCCATAGTTTTCAAAACAGCATAATTTCACGCTTCTCAATGATTAATCTGTTGTATTACACAACCTTGGAGTATTTAGCTTTATCAATGACATGTCCTTGAAAAATGTTTTAGAGATCCTACCAGTCTTTGAAAACATCCTTGTGCCTTGTTTCAGTTCCAGTTTTATGTATATTTTCTGCCTTGCACCCGATTATTCCTTCATCTGATGGATGGCCTTGGGAATCTAATTCTGGTATTGATGGTTTTGGCTGATTGTCTCCCCTTGTAGCTGCTTTCTTCATTATTGTGTAAATTTAGATCATGAGCTCATGTTTAGCTAAACAGCTGACCTTGTAAGAGGCTTAGGTGTGAACGCTCCTAAGTTTCAGCAGAAAGTCGGCAAAGATTTATTTGTATCCCTCCAATGAGTGGCCCGCAAGGACCCCGTTTTCTACAAGTGTTGGTCCAATACTCCCTCTAGAGGCAGGGGACTCAGACAGGGCTGCTTTGCGGCCCCCGATCTGGGGCAGGGGCAGTGGGCGGCCTGTGACCCGGGCAGGAGCCCCTCCGCGTGTGTCCCAGGGACCCATCTGCCTGCAAACTTCGATCACCTGGCAGGAAGCTATGATGCCCAGAACTATGCTTAGCTGTGCAGCGCGGTGTACTGCGCGGACACGTTCCACACACACTACAAGTAAGAGGGCGGCCTGAGTGGAAAGGTGAGAGTTTGGGCAGCTGTGCAGACAAAGAAGGCACCCTTTGGCCTGGGCCTAAAAGCTTGTGACACTCCACTGGGGCTGCCGGGCTCTGAGGGCCCTGCCCTGGGCCCCCTGCTCCCCTGCCCTTTGTTCAGTCACAGCAGAGATGGCCACACCCACTCCCTCAGTGAGGGCAGTGTTCCAACCTCCCTCAGCCCCGCCCCCTCTCCGCAGGTTACCATGGACTACAGAGGCTGCATTCTGAGGCCAGGGCGTTCCGAGAATGCCAAGGGCAGACATGATGACCTTAAATGATTTCCTCTTGTGTCAGTGTTGGTAAACTTTAGGAGCTAGGAAATGGTCCACTTGACAGAAATGTTCAAATTTACTGGCATTTCATATATTCTCTGCTCTAACATTGTCCTGACTCTTTCTGTATATTCTTTACTTATGTTTTGGTTTTCCTTAATCAAAGTGTGTCTTTTAATTCTTTTCAAAGAAGATTCTTTGGACTTACTAAATCACCTGAATTTTATACGTTTTCTGTTGTATTAAGTTCTGCTCATATCTTTATTTATCTTTTTTCTATGTTCTCAAGGTTTATTGTTTTCATCTTCTGATGTCAATTAAAACACTTGGTTCTTCATTTTAATAAATCTTTTTACTTATAAAGATTTGAACTTTTGAAGATTCCAGCTTACTTGTTCGTGTCTAAGGGTCAGGTCCTCTCCATTGTTGCTGGCCTAAGCTTAGTTCACCATACAGCAATGTATATATTGACCTATTTTCCCCTCGACTTTCTGTGATTCCCTACATCTCACCTTTCTTTGCAGACAAGCCATTTGAAATACCCTTAACTTATTTCACAGCCAATAAGTCTTTGAAATAATGTGTATTTTTTAGAGAAATCTTCTTATATAATTAGGCAGAAAATCTGACCTGCCATAGTTTTCAAAACAGCATAATTTCACTCTTCTCAATGATTAATCTGTTGTATTACACAACCTTGGAGTATTTAGCATTATCAATGACATGTCCTTGAAAAATATTTTAGAGATCCTACCAGTCTTCTAAAACATCCTTGTGCCTTGTTTCAGTTCCAGTTTTATGTATATTTTCTGCCTTGCACCCGATTATTCCTTCATCTGATGGATGGCCTTGGGAATCTAATTCTGGTATTGATGGTTTTGGCTGATTGTCTCCCCTTGTAGCTGCTTTCTTCATTATTGTGTAAATTTAGATCATGAGCTCATGTTTAGCTAAACAGCTGACCTTGTAAGAGGCTTATGTGTGTACTCTCGTAAGATTCAGCAGATAGTTGGCAAAGATTTATTTGTGTCCCTCCAATGAGTGGCCCGCAAGGACCCCGTTTTCTACAAGTGTTGGTCCAATACTCCCTCTAGAGGCAGGGGACTCAGACAGGGCTGCTTTGCGGCCCCCGATCTGGGGCAGGGGCAGTGGGCGGCCTGTGACCCGGGCAGGAGCCTCTCCGCATGTGTCCCTGGGAGCCATCTGCCTGCGAACTTCGGTCACCTGGCAGGAAGCTATGATGCCCAGACCTATGCTTATCTGTGCAGCGCTGTGTACTGCGCAGACACGTTCCACACACACTACAAGTAAGAGGGCGGCCTGAGTGGAAAGGTGAGAATTTGGGCAGCTGTGCAGACAAAGAAGGTGCCCTTTGGCCTGGGCCTAAAGATTGTGAGAGTCCACTGGGCCTGCCGGGCTCTGAGGGACCTGCCCTGGGCCCCCTGCTCCCCTGCCCTTTGTTCAGTCACAGCAGAGATGGCCACACCCACTCCCTCAGTGAGGGCAGTGTTCTAACCTCCCTCAGCCCCGCCCCCTCTCCGCAGGTTACCATGGACTACAGAGGCTGCATTCTGAGGCCAGGGCGTTCCGAGAATGCCAAGGGCAGACATGATGACCTTAAATGATTTCCTCTTGTGTCAGTGTTGGTAAACTTTAGGAGCTAGGAAATGGTCCACTTGACAGAAATGTTCAAATTTACTGGCATTTCATATATTCTCTGCTCTAACATTGTCCTGACTCTTTCTGTATATTCTTTACTTATGTTTTGGTTTTCCTTAATCAAAGTGTGTCTTTTAAATCTTTTCAAAGAAGATTCTTTGGACTTACTAAATCACCTGAATTTTATACGTTTTCTGTTGTATTAAGTTCTGCTCATATCTTTATTTATCTTTTTTCTATGTTCTCAGGGTTTATTGTTTTCATCTTCTGATGTCAATTAAAACACTTGGTTATTCATTTTAATAAATATTTTTACTTATAAAGATTTGAACTTTTGAAGATTCCAGCTTACTTGTATGTGTCTAAGGGTCAGGTCCTCTCCATTGTTGCTGGCCTAAGGCTTAGTTCACCATACAGCAATGTATCTATTGACCTATTTTCCCCTCGACTTTCTGTGATTCCCTACATCTCACCTTTCTTTGCAGACAAGCCATTTGAAATACCCTTAACTTATTTCACAGCCAATAAGTCTTTGAAATAATGTGTATTTTTTAGAGAAATCTTCTTATATAATTAGGCAGAAAATCTGACCTGCCATAGTTTTCAAAACAGCATAATTTCACTCTTCTCAATGATTAATCTGTTGTATTACACAACCTTGGAGTATTTAGCTTTATCAATGACATGTCCTTGAAAAATGTTTTAGAGATCCTACCAGTCTTTGAAAACATCCTTGTGCCTTGTTTCAGTTCCAGTTTGATGTATATTTTCTGCATTGCACCCGATTATTCCTACATCTGATGGATGGCCTTGGGAATCTAATTCTGGTATTGATTGTTTTTGCTGATTGTCTCCCCTTGTAGCTGCTTTCTTCATTATTGTGTAAATTTAGATCATGAGCTCATGTTTAGCTAAACAGCTGACCTTGTAAGAGGCTTAGGTGTGAACGCTCGTAAGTTTCAGCAGAAAGTCGGCAAAGATTTATTTGTGTCCCTCCAATGAGTGGCCCGCAAGGACCCTGTTTTCTACAAGTGTTGGTCCAATACTCCCTCTAGAGGCAGGGGAATCAGACAGGGCTGCTTTGCGGCCCCCGATCTGGGGCAGGGGCAGTGGGCGGCCTGTGGCCCGGGCAGGAGCCTCTCCGCGTGTGTCCCAGGGACCCATCTGCCTGCAAACTTCGGTCACCTGGCAGGAAGCTACGATGCCCAGACCTATGCTTAGCTGTGCAGCGCGGTATACTGCACGGACACGTTCCACACACACTTCAAGTAAGAGGGCGGCCTGATTGGAAAGGTGAGAGTTTGGGCAGCTGTGCAGACAAAGAAGGCGCCCTTTGGCCTGGGCCTAAAAACTTGTGACACTCCACTGGGCCTGCCGGGCTCTGAGGGCCATGCTCTGGGCCCCCTGCTCCCCTGCCCTTTGTTCAGTCACAGCAGAGATGGCCACACCCACTCCCTCAGTGAGGGCAGTGTTCCAACCTCCCTCAGCCCCGCCCCCTCTCCGCAGGTTACCATGGACTACAGAGGCTGCATTCTGAGGCCAGGGCGTTCCGAGAATGCCAAGGGCAGACATGATGACCTTAAATGATTTCCTCTTGTGTCAGTGTTGGTAAACTTTAGGAGCTAGGAAATGGTCCACTTGACAGAAATGTTGAAATTTACTGGCATTTCATATATTCTCTGCTCTAACTTTGTCCTGACTCTTTCTGTATATTCTTTACTTATGTTTTGGTTTTCCTTAATCAAAGTGTGTCTTTTAAATCTTTTCAAAGAAGATTCTTTGTACTTACTAAATCACCTGAATTTTATACGTTTTCTGTTGTATTAAGTTCTGCTCATAACTTTATTTATCTTTTTTCTATGTTCTCAGGTTTTATTGTTTTCATCTTCTGATGTCAATTAAAACACTTGGTTCTTCATTTTAATAAATCTTTTTACTTATAAAGATTTGAACTTTTGAAGATTCCAGCTTACTTGTACGTGTCTAAGGGTCAGGTCCTCTCCATTGTTGCTGGCCTAAGGCTTAGTTCACCATACAGCAATGTATATATTGACCTATTTTCCCCTCGACTTTCTGTGATTCCCTACATCTCACCTTTCTTTGCAGACAAGCCATTTGAAATACCCTTAACTTATTTCACAGCCAATAAGTCTTTGAAATAATGTGTATTTTTTAGAGAAATCTTCTTATATAATTAGGCAGAAAATCTGACCTGCCATAGTTTTCAAAACAGCATAATTTCACTCTTCTCAATGATTAATCTGTTGTATTACACAACCTTGGAGTATTTAGCTTTATCAATGACATGTCCTTGAAAAATGTTTTAGAGATCCTACCAGTCTTTGAAAACATCCTTGTGCCTTGTTTCAGTTCCAGTTTTATGTATATTTTCTGCCTTGCACCCGATTATTCCTACATCTGATGGATGGCCTTGGGAATCTAATTCTGGTATTGATGGTTTTGGCTGATTGTCTCCCCTTGTAGCTGCTTTCTTCATTATTGTGTAAATTTAGATCATGAGCTCATGTTTAGCTAAACAGCTGACCTTGTAAGAGGCTTAGGTGTGAAGGCTCGTAAGTTTCAGCAGAAAGTCGGCAAAGATTTATTTGTGTCCCTCCAATGAGTGGCCCGCAAGGACCCCGTTTTCTACAAGTGTTGGTCCAATACTCCCTCTAGAGGCAGGGGACTCAGACAGGGCTGCTTTGCGGCCCCCGATCTGGGGCAGGGGCAGTGGGCAGCCTGTGGCCCGGGCAGGAGCCTCTCCGCATGTGTCCCAGGGACCCATCTGCCTGCGAACTTCGATCACCTGGCAGGAAGCTACGATGCCCAGACCTATTCTTAGCTGTGCAGTGCGGTGTACTGCGCGGACACGTTCCACACACACTTCAAGTAAGAGGGCGGCCTGATTGGAAAGGTGAGAGTTTGGGCAGCTGTGCAGACAAAGAAGGCGCCCTTTGGCCTGGGCCTAAAAACTTGTGACACTCCACTGGGCCTGCCGGGCTCTGAGGGCCCTGCCCTGGGCCCCCTGCTCCCCTGCCCTTTGTTCAGTCACAGCAGAGATGGCCACACCCACTCCCTCAGTGAGAGCAGTGTTCCAACCTCCCTCATCGCCGCCCCCTCTCCGCAGGTTACCATGGACTACAGAGGCTGCATTCTGAGGCCAGGGCGTTCCGAGAATGCCAAGGGCAGACATGATGACCTTAAATGATTTCCTCTTGTGTCAGTGTTGGTAAACTTTAGGAGCTAGGAAATGGTCCACTTGACAGAAATGTTCAAATTTACTGGCATTTCCTATATTCTCTGCTCTAACATTGTCCTGACTCTTTCTGTATATTCTTTACTTAGGTTTTGGTTTTCCTTAATCAAAGTGTGTCTTTTAATTCTTTTCAAAGAAGATTCTTTGGACTTACTAAATCACCTGAATTTTATACGTTTTCTGTTGTATTAAGTTCTGCTCATATCTTTATTTATCTTTTCTCTATGTTCTCAGGGTTTATTGTTTTCATCTTCTGATGTCAATTAAAACACTTGGTTATTCATTTTAATAAATTTTTTACTTATAAAGATTTGAACTTTTGAAGATTCCAGCTTACTTGTACGTGTCTAATGGTCAGGTCCTCTCCATTGTTGCTGGCCTAAGGTTTAGTTCACCATACAGCAATGTATATATTGACCTATTTTCCCCTCGACTTTCTGTGATTCCCTACATCTCACCTTTCTTTGCAGACAAGCCATTTGAAATACCCTTAACTTATTTCACAGCCAATAAGTCTTTGAAATAATGTGTATTTTTTAGAGAAATCTTCTTATATAATTAGGCAGAAAATCTAACCTGGCATAGTTTTCAAAACAGCATAATTTCACTCTTCTCAATGATTAATCTGTTGTATTACACAACCTTGGAGTAATTAGCTTTATCAAAGACATGTCCTTGAAAAATGTTTTAGAGATCCTACCAGTCTTTGAAAACATCCTTGTGCCTTGTTTCAGTTCCAGTTTTATGTATATTTTCTGCCTTACACCCGATTATTCCTTCATCTGATGGATGGCCTTGGGAATCTAATTCTGGTATTGATGGTTTTGGCTGATTGTCTCCCCTTGTAGCTGCTTTCTTCATTATTGTGTAAATTTAGATCATGAGCTCATGTTTAGCTAAACAGCTGACCTTGCAAGAGGCTTAGATGTGATCGCTCGCAACTTTCAGCAGAGAGTCGGCAAAGATGTATTTGTGTCCCTCCAATGAGTGGCCCGCAAGGACCCCGTTTTCTACAAGTGTTGGTCCAATACACCCTCTAGAGGCAGGGGACTCAGACAGGGCTGCTTTGCGGCCCCCGATCTGGGGCAGGGGCAGTGTGCGGCCTGTGACCCGGGCAGGAGCCTCTCCGCGTGTGTCCCAGGGACCCATCTGCCTGCGAACTTCGGTCACCTGGCAGGAAGCTACGATGCCCAGACCTATGCTTAGCTGTGCAGCGCGGTATACTGCGTGGGCACGTTCCACACACACTTCAAGTAAGAGGGCGGCCTGAGTGGAAAGGTGAGAGTTTGGGCAGCTGTGCAGACAAAGAAGGCGCCCTTTGGCCTGGGCCTAAAAGCTTGTGACACTCCACTGGGCCTGCCGGGCTCTGAGGGCCCTGCCCTGGGCCCCCTGCTCCCCTGCCCTTTGTTCAGTCACAGCAGAGATGGCCACACCCACTCCCTCAGTGAGGGCAGTGTTCCAACCTCCCTCAGCCCCGTCCCCTCTCTGCAGGTTACCATGGACTACAGAGGCTGCATTCTGAGGCCAGGGCGTTCCGAGAATGCCAAGGGCAGACATGATGACCTTAAATGATTTCCTCTTGTGTCAGTGTTGGTAAACTTTAGGAGCTAGGAAATGGTCCACTTTACAGAAATGTTCAAATTTACTGGCATTTCATATATTCTCTGCTCTAACATTGTCCTGACTCTTTCTGTATATTCTTTACTTATGTTTTGGTTTTCCTTAATCAAAGTGTGTCTTTTAATTCTTTTCAAAGAAGATTCTTTGGACTTACTAAATCACCTGAATTTTATACGTTTTCTGTTGTATTAAGTTCTGCTCATATCTTTATTTATCTTTTTTCTGTGTTCTCAGGGTTTATTGTTTTCATCTTCTGATGTCAATTAAAACACTTGGTTCTTCATTTTAATAAATCTTTTTACTTATAAAGATTTGAACTTTTGAAGATTCCAGCTTACTTGTTCGTGTCTAAGGGTCAGGTCCTCTCCATTGTTGCTGGCCTAAGCTTAGTTCACCATACAGCAATGTATATATTGACCTATTTTCCCCTCGACTTTCTGTGATTCCCTACATCTCACCTTTCTTTGCAGACAAGCCATTTGAAATACCCTTAACTTATTTCACAGCCAATAAGTCTTTGAAATAATGTGTATTTTTTAGAGAAATCTTCTTATATAATTAGGGAGAAAATCTGACCTGCCATAGTTTTCAAAACAGCATAATTTCACGCTTCTCAATGATTAATCTGTTGTATTACACAACCTTGGAGTATTTAGCTTTATCAATGACATGTCCTTGAAAAATGTTTTAGAGATCCTACCAGTCTTTGAAAACATCCTTGTGCCTTGTTTCAGTTCCAGTTTTATGTATATTTTCTGCCTTACACCCGATTATTCCTTCATCTGATGGATGGCCTTGGGAATCTAATTCTGGTATTGATGGTTTTGGCTGATTGTCTCCCCTTGTAGCTGCTTTCTTCATTATTGTGTAAATTTAGATCATGAGCTCATGTTTAGCTAAACAGCTGACCTTGCAAGAGGCTTAGATGTGATCGCTCGCAACTTTCAGCAGAGAGTCGGCAAAGATGTATTTGTGTCCCTCCAATGAGTGGCCCGCAAGGACCCCGTTTTCTACAAGTGTTGGTCCAATACACCCTCTAGAGGCAGGGGACTCAGACAGGGCTGGTTTGCGGCCCCCGATCTGGGGCAGGGGCAGTGTGCGGCCTGTGACCCGGGCAGGAGCCTCTCCGCGTGTGTCCCAGGGACCCATCTGCCTGCGAACTTCGGTAACCTGGCAGGAAGCTACGATGCCCAGACCTATGCTTAGCTGTGCAGCGCGGTATACTGCGCGGACACGTTCCACACACACTTCAAGTAAGAGGGCGGCCTGAGTGGAAAGGTGAGAGTTTGGGCAGCTGTGCAGACAAAGAAGGCGCCCTTTGGCCTGGGCCTAAAAGCTTGTGACACTCCACTGGGCCTGCCGGGCTCTGAGGGCCCTGCCCTGGGCCCCCTGCTCCCCTGCCCTTTGTTCAGTCACAGCAGAGATGGCCACACCCACTCCCTCAGTGAGAGCAGTGTTCCAAACTCCCTCAGCCCCGCCCCCTCTCCGCAGGTTACCATGGACTACAGAGGCTGCATTCTGAGGCCAGGGTGTTCCGAGAATGCCAAGGGCAGACATGATGACCTTAAATGATTTCCTCTTGTTTCAGTGTTGGTAAACTTTAGGAGCTAGGAAATGGTCCACTTGACAGAAATGTTCAAATTTACTGGCATTTCATATATTCTCTGCTCTAACATTGTCCTGACTCTTTCTGTATATTCTTTACTTATGTTTTTGTTTTCCTTAATCAAAGTGTATCATTTAAATCTTTTCAAAGAAGATTCTTTGGACTTACTAAATCACCTGAATTTTATACGTTTTCTGTTGTATTAAGTTCTGCTCATATCTTTATTTATCTTTTCTCTATGTTCTCAGGGTTTATTGTTTTCATCTTCTGATGTCAATTAAAACACTTGGTTCTTCATTTTAATAAATCTTTTTACTTATAAAGATTTGAACTTTTGAAGATTCCTGCTTACTTGTACGTGTCTCAGGGTCAGGTCCTCTCCATTGTTGCTGGCCTAAGGCTTAGTTCACCATACAGCAATGTATATATTGACCTATTTTTCCCTCGACTTTCTGTGATTCCCTACATCTCACCTTTCTTTGCAGACAAGCCATTTGAAATACCCTTAACTTATTTCACAGCCAATAAGTCTTTGATATAATGTGTATTTTTTAGACAAATCTTCTTATATAATTAGGCAGAAAATCTGACCTGGCATAGTTTTCAAAACAGCATAATTTCACTCTTCTCAATGATTAATCTGTTGTATTACACAACCTTGGAGTAATTAGCTTTATCAATGACATGTCCTTGAAAAATGTTTTAGAGATCCTACCAGTCTTTGAAAACATCCTTGTGCCTTGTTTCAGTTCCAGTTTTATGTATATTTTCTGCCTTACACCCGATTATTCCTACATCTGATGGATGGCCTTGGGAATCTAATTCTTGTATTGATGGTTTTGGCTGATTGTCTCCCCTTGTAGCTGCTTTCTTCATTATTGTGTAAATTTAGATCATGAGCTCATGTTTAGCTAAACAGCTGAACTTGTAAGAGGCTTAGGTGTGAACGCTCGTAAGTTTCAGCAGAGTGTCGGCAAAGATGTATTTGTGTCCCTCCAATGAGTGGCCCGCAAGGACCCCGTTTTCTACAAGTGTTGGTCCAATACTCCCTCTAGAGGCAGGGGACTCAGACAGGGCTGCTTTGCGGCCCCCGATCTGGGGCAGGGGCAGTGGGCAGCCTGTGACCCGGGCAGGAGCCTCTCTGCGTGTGTCCCAGGGACCCATCTGCCTGCGAACTTCGATCACCTGGCAGGAAGCTACGATGCCCAGAACTATGCTTAGCTGTGCAGCACGGTGTACTGCGCGGACACGTTCCACACACACTTCAAGTAAGAGGGCGGCCTGAGTGGAAAGGTGAGAGTTTGGGCAGCTGTGCAGACAAAGAAGGCACCCTTTGGCCTGGGCCTAAAAGCTTGTGACACTCCACTGGGGCTCCCGGGCTCTGAGGGCCCTGCCCTGGGCCCCCTTCTCCCCTGCCCTTTGTTCAGTCACAGCAGAGATGGCCACACCCACTCCCTCAGTGAGGGCAGTGTTCCAACCTCCCTCAGCCCCGCCCCCTCTCCGCAGGTTACCATGGACTACAGAGGCTGCATTCTGAGGCCAGGGCGTTCCGAGAATGCCAAGGGCAGACATGATGACCTTAAATGATTTCCTCTTGTGTCAGTGTTGGTAAACTTTAGGAGCTAGGAAATGGTCCACTTGACAGAAATGTTCAAATTTACTGGCATTTCATATATTCTCTGCTCTAACATTGTCCTGACTCTTTCTGTATATTCTTTACTTATGTTTTGGTTTTCCTTAATCAAAGTGTGTCTTTTAAATCTTTCCAAAGAAGATTCTTTGGACTTACTAAATCACCTGAATTTTATACGTTTTCTGTTGTATTAAGTTCTGCTCATATCTTTATTTATCTTTTTTCTATGTTCTCAGGGTTTATTGTTTTCATCTTCTGATGTCAATTAAAACACTTGGTTATTCATTTTAATAAATCTTTTTACTTATAAAGATTTGAACTTTTGAAGATTCCAGCTTACTTGTACGTGTCTAAGGGTCAGGTCCTCTCCATTGTTGCTGGCCTAAGGCTTAGTTCACCATACAGCAATGTATCTATTGACCTATTTTCCCCTCGACTTTCTGTGATTCCCTACATCTCACCTTTCTTTGCAGACAAGCCATTTGAAATACCCTTAACTTATTTCACAGCCAATAAGTCTTTGAAATAATGTGTATTTTTTAGAGAAATCTTCTTATATAATTAGGCAGAAAATCTGACCTGCCATAGTTTTCAAAACAGCATAATTTCACTCTTCTCAATGATTAATCTGTTGTATTACACAACCTTGGAGTATTTAGCTTTATCAATGACATGTCCTTGAAAAATGTTTTAGAGATCCTACCAGTCTTTGAAGACATCCTTGTGCCTTGTTTCAGTTCCAGTTTGATGTATATTTTCTGCCTTGCACCCGATTATTCCTACATCTGATGGATGGCCTTGGGAATCTAATTCTGGTATTGATGGTTTTGGCTGATTGTCTCCCCTTGTAGCTGCTTTCTTCATTATTGTGTAAATTTAGATCATGAGCTCATGTTTAGCTAAACAGCTGACCTTGTAAGAGGCTTAGGTGTGAACGCTCGTAAGTTTCAGCAGAAAGTCGGCAAAGATTTATTTGTGTCCCTCCAATGAGTGGCCCGCAAGGACCCCATTTTCTACAAGTGTTGGTCCAATACTCCCTCTAGAGGCAGGGGACTCAGACAGGGCTGCTTTGCAGCCCGTGATCTGGGGCAGGGGCAGTGGGTGGCCTGTGACCCAGGCAGGAGCCTCTCCGCGTGTGTCCCAGGGACCCATCTGCCTGCGAACTTCGGTCACCTGGCAGGAAGCTACGATGCCCAGACCTATGCTTAGCTGTGCAGCGCGGTATACTGCACGGACACGTTCCACACACACTTCAAGTAAGAGGGCGGCCTGAGTGGAAAGGTGAGAGTTTGGGCAGCTGTGCAGACAAAGAAGGCGCCCTTTGGCCTGGGCCTAAATGCTTGTGACACTCCCCTGGGCCTGCCGGGCTCTGAGGGCCCTGCCCTGGGCCCCCTGCTCCCCTGCCCTTTGTTCAGTCACAGCAGAGATGGCCACACCCACTCCCTCAGTGAGGGCAGTGTTCCAAACTGCCTCAGCCCCGCCCCCTCTCCGCAGGTTACCATGGACTACAGAGGCTGCATTCTGAGGCCAGGGCGTTCCGAGAATGCCAAGGGCAGACATGATGACCTTAAATGATTTCCTCTTGTGTCAGTGTTGGAAAACTTTAGGAGCTAGGAAATGGTCCACTTGACAGAAATGTTCAAATTTACTGGCATTTCATATATTGTGTGCTCTAACATTGTCCTGACTCTTTCTGTATATTCTTTACTTATGTTTTGCTTTTCCTTAATCAAAGTGTGTCTTTTAAATCTTTTCAAAGAAGATTCTTTGGACTTACTAAATGACCTGAATTTTATACGTTTTCTGTTGTATTAAGTTCTGCTCATATCTTTATTTATCTTTTCTCTATGTTCTCAGGGTTTATTGTTTTCATCTTCTGATGTCAATTAAAACACTTGGTTATTCATTTTAATAAATCTTTTTACTTATAAAGATTTGAACTTTTGAAGATTCCAGCTTACTTGTTCGTGTCTAAGGGTCAGTTCCTCTCCATTGTTGCTGGCCTAAGGCTTAGTTCACCATACAGCAATGTATATATTGAACTATTTTCCCCTCGACTTTCTGTGATTCCCTACATCTCACCTTTCTTTGCAGACAAGCCATTTGAAATACCCTTAACTTATTTCACAGCCAATAAGTCTTTGAAATAATGTGTATTTTTTAGAGAAATCTTCTTATATAATTAGGCAGAAAATCTGACCTGCCATAGTTTTCAAAACAGCATAATTTCACGCTTCTCAATGATTAATCTGTTGTATTACACAACCTTGGAGTATTTAGCTTTATCAATGACATGTCCTTGAAAAATGTTTTAGAGATCCTACCAGTCTTCTAAAACATCCTTGTGCCTTGTTTCAGTTCCAGTTTTATGTATATTTTCTGCCTTGCACCCGATTATTCCTTCATCTGATGGATGGCCTTGGGAATCTAATTCTGGTATTGATGGTTTTGGCTGATTGTCTCCCCTTGTAGCTGCTTTCTTCATTATTGTGTAAATTTAGATCATGAGCTCATGTTTAGCTAAACAGCTGACCTTGTAAGAGGCTTAGGTGTGAACGCTCGTATGTTTCAGCAGAAAGTCGGCAAAGATTTATTTGTGTCCCTCCAATGAGTGGCCCGCAAGGACCCCGTTTTCTACAAGTGTTGGTCCAATACTCCCTCTAGAGGCAGGGGACTCAGACAGGGCTGCTTTGCGGCCCGTGATCTGGGGCAGGGGCAGTGGGTGGGCTGTGACCCGGGAAGGAGCCTCTCCGCGTGTGTCCCAGGGACCCATCTGCCTGCGAACTTCGGTCACCTGGCAGGAAGCTACGATGCCCAGACCTATGCTTAACTGTGCAGCGCGGTATACTGCACGGACACGTTCCACACACACTTCAAGTAAGAGGGCGGCCTGAGTGGAAAGGTGAGAGTTTGGGCAGCTGTGCAGACAAAGAAGGCGCCCTTTGGCCTGGGCCTAAATGCTTGTGACACTCCCCTGGGCCTGCCGGGTTCTGAGGGCCCTGCCCTGGGCCCCCTACTCCCCTGCCCTTTGTTCAGTCACAGCAGAGATGGCCACACCCACTCCCTCAGTGAGGGCAGTGTTCCAAACTGCCTCAGCCCCGCCCCCTCTCCGCAGGTTACCATGGACTACAGAGGCTGCATTCTGAGGCCAGGACGTTCCGAGAATGCCAAGGGCGGACATGATGACCTTAAATGATTTCCTCTTGTGTCAGTGTTGGTAAACTTTAGGAGCTAGGAAATGGTCCACTTGACAGAAATGTTCAAATTTACTGGCATTTCATATATTCTCTGCTCTAACATTGTCCTGACTCTTTCTGTATATTCTTTACTTATGTTTTGGTTTTCCTTAATCAAAGTGTGTCTTTTAAATCTTTTCAAAGAAGATTCTTTGGACTTACTAAATCACCTGAATTTTATACGTTTTCTGTTGTATTAAGTTCTGCTCATATCTTTATTTATCTTTTCTCTATGTTCTCAGGGTTTATTGTTTTCATCTTCTGATGTCAATTAAAACACTTGGTTATTCATTTTAATAAATCTTTTTACTTATAAAGATTTGAACTTTTGAAGATTCCAGCTTACTTGTTCGTGTCTAAGGGTCAGGTCCTCTCCATTGTTGCTGGCCTAAGGCTTAGTTCACCATACAGCAATGTATATATTGACCTATTTTCCCCTCGACTTTCTGTGATTCCCTACATCTCACCTTTCTTTGCAGACAAGCCATTTGAAATACCCTTAACTTATTTCACAGCCAATAAGTCTTTGAAATAATGTGTATTTTTTAGAGAAATCTTCTTATATAATTAGGCAGAAAATCTGACCTGCCATAGTTTTCAAAACAGCATAATTTCACGCTTCTCAATGATTAATCTGTTGTATTACACAACCTTGGAGTATTTAGCTTTATCAATGACATGTCCTTGAAAAATGTTTTAGAGATCCTACCAGTCTTTGAAAACATCCTTGTGCCTTGTTTCAGTTCCAGTTTTATGTATATTTTCTGCCTTGCACCCGATTATTCCTTCATCTGATGGATGGCCTTGGGAATCTAATTCTGGTATTGATGGTTTTGGCTGATTGTCTCCCCTTGTAGCTGCTTTCTTCATTATTGTGTAAATTTAGATCATGAGCTCATGTTTAGCTAAACAGCTGACCTTGTAAGAGGCTTAGGTGTGAACGCTCGTATGTTTCAGCAGAAAGTCGGCAAAGATTTATTTGTGTCCCTCCAATGAGTGGCCCGCAAGGACCCCGTTTTCTACAAGTGTTGGTCCAATACTCCCTCTAGAGGCAGGGGACTCAGACAGGGCTGCTTTGCGGCCCCCGATCTGGGGCAGGGGCAGTGGGCGGCCTGTGACCCTGGCAGGAGCCTCTCCGCATGTGTCCCTGGGACCCATCTGCCTGCGAACTTCGGTCACCTGGCAGGAAGCTACGATGCCCAGACCTATGCTTATCTGTGCAGCGCTGTGTACTGCGCAGACACGTTCCACACACACTACAAGTAAGAGGGCGGCCTGAGTGGAAAGGTGAGAGTTTGGGCAGCTGTGCAGACAAAGAAGGTGCCCTTTGGCCTGGGCCTAAAAGATTGTGACAGTCCACTGGGCCTGCCGGGCTCTGAGGGCCCTGCCCTGGGCCCCCTGCTCCCCTGCCCTTTGTTCAGTCACAGCAGAGATGGCCACACCCACTCCCTCAGTGAGGGCAGTGTTCCAAACTGCCTCAGCCCCGCCCCCTCTCCGCAGGTTACCATGGACTACAGAGGCTGCATTCTGAGGCCAGGGCGTTCCGAGAATGCCAAGGGCAGACATGATGACCTTAAATGATTTCCTCTTGTGTCAGTGTTGGTAAACTTTAGGAGCTAGGAAATGGTCCACTTGACAGAAATGTTCACACTTACTGGCATTTCATATATTCTCTGCTCTAACATTGTCCTGACTCTTTCTGTATATTCTTTACTTATGTTTTGGTTTTCCTTAATCAAAGTGTGTCTTTTAAATCTTTTCAAAGAAGATTCTTTGGACTTACTAAATGACCTGAATTTTATACGTTTTCTGTTGTATTAAGTTCTGCTCATATCTTTATTTATCTTTTCTCTATGTTCTCAGGGTTTATTGTTTTCATCTTCTGATGTCAATTAAAACACTTGGTTATTCATTTTAATAAATCTTTTTACTTATAAAGATTTGAACTTTTGAAGATTCCAGCTTACTTGTACGTGTCTAAGGGTCAGGTCCTCTCCATTTTTGCTGGCCTAAGGCTTAGTTCACCATACAGCAATGTATATATTGACCTATTTTCCACTCGACTTTCTGTGATTCCCTACATCTCACCTTTGTTTGCAGACAAGCCATTTGAAATACCCTTAACTTATTTCACAGCCAATAAGTCTTTGAAATAATGTGTATTTTTTAGAGAAATCTTCTTATATAATTAGGCAGAAAATCTGACCTGCCATAGTTTTCAAAGCAGCATAATTTCACTCTTCTCAATGATTAATCTGTTGTATTACACAACCTTGGAGTATTTAGCTTTATCAATGACATGTCCTTGAAAAATGTTTTAGAGATCCTACCAGTCTTTGAAAACATCCTTGTGCCTTGTTTCAGTTCCAGTTTTATGTATATTTTCTGCCTTGCACCCGATTATTCCTTCATCTGATGGATGGCCTTGGGAATCTAATTCTGGTATTGATGGTTTTGGCTGATTGTCTCCCCTTGTAGCTGCTTTCTTCATTATTGTGTAAATTTAGATCATGAGCTCATGTTTAGCTAAACAGCTGACCTTGTAAGAGGCTTAGGTGTGAACGCTCGTAAGTTTCAGCAGAGAGTCGGAAAAGATTTATTTGTGTCCCTCCAATGAGTGGCCCGCAAGGACCCCGTTTTCTACAAGTGTTGGTCCAATACTCCCTCTAGAGGCAGTGGACTCAGACAGGGCTGCTTTGCGGCCCCCGATCTGGGGCAGGGGAAGTGGGAGGCCTGTGGCCCGGGCAGGAGCCTCTCCGCGTGTGTCCCAGGGACCCATCTGCCTGCGAACTTCGGTCACCTGGCAGGAAGCTACGATGCCCAGACCTATGCTTAGCTGTGCAGCGCCGTATACTGCACGGACACGTTCCACACACACTTCAAGTAAGAGGGCGGCCTGAGTGGAAAGATGAGAGTTTGGGCAGCTGTGCAGACAAAGAAGGCACCCTTTGGCCTGGGCCTAAACGCTTGTGAAACTCCACTGGGGCTGCCGGGCTCTGAGGGCCCTGCGCTGGGCCCCCTGCTCCCCTGCCCTTTGTTCAGTCACAGCAGAGATGGCCACACCCACTCCCTCAGTGAGGGCAGTGTTCCAACCTCCCTCAGCCCCGCCCCCTCTCCGCAGGTTACCATGGACTACAGAGGCTGCATTCTGAGGCCAGGGCATTCCGAGAATGCCAAGGGCAGACATGATGACCTTAAATGATTTCCTCTTGTGTCAGTGTTGGTAAACTTTAGGAGCTAGGAAATGGTCCACTTTACAGAAATGTTCAAATTTACTGGCATTTCATATATTCTCTGCTCTAACATTGTCCTGACTCTTTCTGTATATTCTTTACTTATGTTTTGGTTTTCCTTAATCAAAGTGTGTCTTTTAATTCTTTTCAAAGAAGATTCTTTGGACTTACTAAATCACCTGAATTTTATACGTTTTCTGTTGTATTAAGTTCTGCTCATATCTTTATTTATCTTTTTTCTATGTTCTCAAGGTTTATTGTTTTCATCTTCTGATGTCAATTAAAACACTTGGTTCTTCATTTTAATAAATCATTTTACTTATAAAGATTTGAACTTTTGAAGATTCCAGCTTACTTGTTCGTGTCTAAGGGTCAGGTCCTCTCCATTGTTGCTGGCCTAAGCTTAGTTCACCATACAGCAATGTATATATTGACCTATTTTCCCCTCGACTTTCTGTGATTCCCTACATCTCACCTTTCTTTGCAGACAAGCCATTTGAAATACCCTTAACTTATTTCACAGCCAATAAGTCTTTGAAATAATGTGTATTTTTTAGAGAAATCTTCTTATATAATTAGGCAGAAAATCTGACCTGCCATAGTTTTCAAAACAGCATAATTTCACTCTTCTCAATGATTAATCTGTTGTATTACACAACCTTGGAGTATTTAGCTTTATCAATGACATGTCCTTGAAAAATGTTTTAGAGATCCTACCAGTCTTTGAAAAGATCCTTGTGCCTTGTTTCAGTTCCAGTTTGATGTATATTTTCTGCCTTGCACCGGATTATTCCTTCATCTGATGGATGGCCTTGGGAATCTAATTCTGGTATTGATGGTTTTGGCTGATTGTCTCCCCTTGTAGCTGCTTTCTTCATTATTGTGTAAATTTAGATCATGAGCTCATGTTTAGCTAAACAGCTGACCTTGTAAGAGGCTTAGGTGTGAACTCTCGTAAGATTCAGCAGAAAGTTGGCAAAGATTTATTTGTGTCCCTCCAATGAGTGGCCCGCAAGGACCCCGTTTTCTACAAGTGTTGGTCCAATACTCCCTCTAGAGGCAGGGGACTCAGACAGGGCTGCTTTGCGGCCCCCGATCTGGGGCAGGGGCAGTGGGCGGCCTGTGACCCGGGCAGGAGCCTCTCCGCATGTGTCCCTGGGACCCATCTGCCTGCGAACTTCGGTCACCTGGCAGGAAGCTACGATGCCCAGACCTATGCTTATCTGTGCAGCGCTGTGTACTGCGCAGACACGTTCCACACACACTACAAGTAAGAGGGTGGCCTGAGTGGAAAGGTGAGAGTTTAGGCAGCTGTGCAGACAAAGAAGGTGACCTTTGGCCTGGGCCTAAAAGATTGTGACAGTCCACTGGGCCTGCCGGGCTCTGAGGGACCTGCCCTGGGCGCCCTGCTCCCCTGCCCTTTGTTCAGTCACAGCAGAGATGGCCACACCCACTCCCTCAGTGAGGGCAGTGTTCCAACCTCCCTCAGCCCCGCCCCCTCTCCGCAGGTTACCATGGACTACAGAGGCTGCATTCTGAGGCCAGGGCGTTCCGAGAATGCCAAGGGCAGACATGATGACCTTAAATGATTTCCTCTTGTGTCAGTGTTGGTAAACTTTAGGAGCTAGGAAATGGTCCACTTTACAGAAATGTTCAAATTTACTGGCATTTCATATATTCTCTGCTCTAACATTGTCCTGACTCTTTCTGTATATTCTTTACTTATGTTTTGGTTTTCCTTAATCAAAGTGTGTCTTTTAAATCTTTCCAAAGAAGATTCTTTGGACTTACTAAATCACCTGAATTTTATACGTTTTCTGTTGTATTAAGTTCTGCTCATATCTTTATTTATCTTTTTTCTATGTTCTCAGGGTTTATTGTTTTCATCTTCTGATGTCAATTAAAACACTTGGTTATTCATTTTAATAAATCTTTTTACTTATAAAGATTTGAACTTTTGAAGATTCCAGCTTACTTGTACGTGTCTAAGGGTCAGGTCCTCTCCATTGTTGCTGGCCTAAGGCTTAGTTCACCATACAGCAATGTATCTATTGACCTATTTTCCCCTCGACTTTCTGTGATTCCCTACATCTCACCTTTCTTTGCAGACAAGCCATTTGAAATACCCTTAACTTATTTCACAGCCAATAAGTCTTTGAAATAATGTGTATTTTTTAGAGAAATCTTCTTATATAATTAGGCAGAAAATCTGACCTGCCATAGTTTTCAAAACAGCATAATTTCACTCTTCTCAATGATTAATCTGTTGTATTACACAACCTTGGAGTATTTAGCTTTATCAATGACATGTCCTTGAAAAATGTTTTAGAGATCCTACCAGTCTTTGAAGACATCCTTGTGCCTTGTTTCAGTTCCAGTTTTATGTATATTTTCTGCCTTGCACCCGATTATTCCTACATCTGATGGATGGCCTTGGGAATCTAATTCTGGTATTGATGGTTTTGGCTGATTGTCTCCCCTTGTAGCTGCTTTCTTCATTATTGTGTAAATTTAGATCATGAGCTCATGTTTAGCTAAACAGCTGACCTTGTAAGAGGCTTAGGTGTGAACGCTCGTAAGTTTCAGCAGAAAGTCGGCAAAGATTTATTTGTGTCCCTCCAATGAGTGGCCCGCAAGGACCCCATTTTCTACAAGTGTTGGTCCAATACTCCCTCTAGAGGCAGGGGACTCAGACAGGGCTGCTTTGCGGCCCGTGATCTGGGGCAGGGGCAGTGGGTGGCCTGTGACCCAGGCAGGAGCCTCTCCGCGTGTGTCCCAGGGACCCATCTGCCTGCGAACTTCGGTCACCTGGCAGGAAGCTACGATGCCCAGACCTATGCTTAGCTGTGCAGCGCGGTATACTGCACGGACACGTTCCACACACACTTCAAGTAAGAGGGCGGCCTGAGTGGAAAGGTGAGAGTTTGGGCAGCTGTGCAGACAAAGAAGGCGCCCTTTGGCCTGGGCCTAAATGCTTGTGACACTCCCCTGGGCCTGCCGGGCTCTGAGGGCCCTGCCCTGGGCCCCCTGCTCCCCTGCCCTTTGTTCAGTCACAGCAGAGATGGCCACACCCACTCCCTCAGTGAGGGCAGTGTTCCAAACTGCCTCAGCCCCGCCCCCTCTCCGCAGGTTACCATGGACTACAGAGGCTGCATTCTGAGGCCAGGGCGTTCCGAGAATGCCAAGGGCAGACATGATGACCTTAAATGATTTCCTCTTGTGTCAGTGTTGGAAAACTTTAGGAGCTAGGAAATGGTCCACTTGACAGAAATGTTCAAATTTACTGGCATTTCATATATTGTGTGCTCTAACATTGTCCTGACTCTTTCTGTATATTCTTTACTTATGTTTTGGTTTTCCTTAATCAAAGTGTGTCTTTTAAATCTTTTCAAAGAAGATTCTTTGGACTTACTAAATGACCTGAATTTTATACGTTTTCTGTTGTATTAAGTTCTGCTCATATCTTTATTTATCTTTTCTCTATGTTCTCAGGGTTTATTGTTTTCATCTTCTGATGTCAATTAAAACACTTGGTTATTCATTTTAATAAATCTTTTTACTTATAAAGATTTGAACTTTTGAAGATTCCAGCTTACTTGTTCGTGTCTAAGGGTCAGGTCCTCTCCATTGTTGCTGGCATAAGCTTAGTTCACCATACAGCAATGTATATATTGACCTATTTTCCCCTCGACTTTCTGTGATTCCCTACATCTCACCTTTCTTTGCAGACAAGCCATTTGAAATACCCTTAACTTATTTCACAGCCAATAAGTCTTTGAAATAATGTGTATTTTTTAGAGAAATCTTCTTATATAATTAGGCAGAAAATCTGACCTGCCATAGTTTTCAAAACAGCATAATTTCACTCTTCTCAATGATTAATCTGTTGTATTACACAACCTTGGAGTATTTAGCTTTATCAATGACATGTCCTTGAAAAATGTTTTAGAGATCCTACCAGTCTTTGAAAACATCCTTGTGCCTTGTTTCAGTTCCAGTTTTATGTATATTTTCTGCCTTGCACCCGATTATTCCTTCATCTGATGGATGGCCTTGGGAATCTAATTCTGGTATTGATGGTTTTGGCTGATTGTCTCCCCTTGTAGCTGCTTTCTTCATTATTGTGTAAATTTAGATCATGAGCTCATGTTTAGCTAAACAGCTGACCTTGTAAGAGGCTTAGGTGTGAACGCTCGTAAGTTTCAGCAGAGAGTCGGAAAAGATTTATTTGTGTCCCTCCAATGAGTGGCCCGCAAGGACCCCGTTTTCTACAAGTGTTGGTCCAATACTCCCTCTAGAGGCAGTGGACTCAGACAGGGCTGCTTTGCGGCCCCCGATCTGGGGCAGGGGAAGTGGGAGGCCTGTGGCCCGGGCAGGAGCCTCTCCGCGTGTGTCCCAGGGACCCATCTGCCTGCGAACTTCGGTCACCTGGCAGGAAGCTACGATGCCCAGACCTATGCTTAGCTGTGCAGCGCCGTATACTGCACGGACACGTTCCACACACACTTCAAGTAAGAGGGCGGCCTGAGTGGAAAGATGAGAGTTTGGGCAGCTGTGCAGACAAAGAAGGCACCCTATGGCCTGGGCCTAAAAGCTTGTGACACTCCACTGGGCCTGCCGGGCTCTGAGGGCCCTGCCCTGGGCCCCCTGCTCCCCTGCCCTTTGTTCAGTCACAGCAGAGATGGCCACACCCACTCCCTCAGTGAGGGCAGTGTTCCAACCTCCCTCAGCCCCGCCCCCTCTCCGCAGGTTACCATGGACTACAGAGGCTGCATTCTGAGGCCAGGGCGTTCCGAGAATGCCAAGGGCAGACATGATGACCTTAAATGATTTCCTCTTGTGTCAGTGTTGGTAAACTTTAGGAGCTAGGAAATGGTCCACTTTACAGAAATGTTCAAATTTACTGGCATTTCATATATTGTCTGCTCTAACATTGTCCTGACTCTTTCTGTATATTATTTACTTATGTTTTGGTTTTCCTTAATCAAAGTGTGTCTTTTAAATCTTTTCAAAGAAGATTCTTTGGACTTACTAAATGACCTGAATTTTATACGTTTTCTGTTGTATTAAGTTCTGCTCATAGCTTTATTTATCTTTTCTCTGTGTTCTCAGGGTTTATTGTTTTCATCTTCTGATGTCAATTAAAACACTTGTTTATTCATTTTAATAAATCTTTTTACTTATAAAGATTTGAACTTTTGAAGATTCCAGCTTACTTGTACGTGTCTAAGTGTCAGGTCCTCTCCATTGTTGCTGGCCTAAGGCTTAGTTCACCATACAGCAATGTATATATTGACCTATTTTCCCCTCGACTTTCTGTGATTCCCTACATCTCACCTTTCTTTGCAGACAAGCCATTTGAAATACCCTTAACTTATTTCACAGCCAATAAGTCTTTGAAATAATGTGTATTTTTTAGAGAAATCTTCTTATATACTTAGGCAGAAAATCTGACCTGCCATAGTTTTCAAAACAGCATAATTTCACTCTTCTCAATGATTAATCTGTTGTATTACACAACCTTGGAGTATTTAGCTTTATCAATGACATGTCCTTGAAAAATGTTTTAGAGATCCTACCAGTCTTTGAAAACATCCTTGTGCCTTGTTTCAGTTCCAGTTTTATGTATATTTTCTGCCTTGCACCCGATTATTCCTTCACCTGATGGATGGCCTTGGGAATCTAATTCTGGTATTGATGGTTTTGGCTGATTGTCTCCCCTTGTAGCTGCTTTCTTCATTATTGTGTAAATTTAGATCATGAGCTCATGTTTAGCTAAACAGCTGACCTTGTAAGAGGCTTAGGTGTGAACGCTCGTAAGTTTCAGCAGAAAGTCGGCAAAGATTTATTTGTGTCCCTCCAATGAGTGGCCCGCAAGGACCCCGTTTTCTCCAAGTGTTGGTCCAATACTCCCTCTAGAGGCAGTGGACTCAGACAGGGCTGCTTTGCGGCCCCCGATCTGGGGCAGGGGAAGTGGGAGGCCTGTGGCCCGGGCAGGAGCCTCTCCACGTGTGCCCCAGGGACCCATCTGCCTGCGAACTTCGGTCACCTGGCAGGAAGCTACGATGCCCAGACCTATGCTTAGCTGTGCAGCGCGGTATACTGCACGGACACGTTCCACACACACTTCAAGTAATAGGGCGGCCTGAGTGGAAAGGTGAGAGTTTGGGCAGCTGTGCAGACAAAGAAGGCGCCCTTTGGCCTGGGCCTAAAAGCTTGTGACAATCCACTGGGCCTGCCGGGCTCTGAGGGCCCTGCCCTGGGCCCCCTGCTCCCCTGCCCTTTGTTCAGTCACAGCAGAGATGGCCACACCCACTCCCTCAGTGAGGGCAGTGTTCCAAACTGCCTCAGCCCCGCCCCCTCTCCGCAGGTTACCATGGACTACAGAGGCTGCATTCTGAGGCCAGGGCGTTCCGAGAATGCCAAGGGCAGACATGATGACCTTAAATGATTTCCTCTTGTGTCAGTGTTGGTAAACTTTAGGAGCTAGGAAATGGTTCACTTGACAGAAATGTTCACACTTACTGGCATTTCATATATTCTCTGCTCTAACATTGTCCTGACTCTTTCTGTATATTCTTTACTTATGTTTTGGTTTTCCTTAATCAAAGTGTGTCTTTTAAATCTTTTCAAAGAAGATTCTTTGGACTTCCTAAATGACCTGAATTTTATACGTTTTCTGTTGTATTAAGTTCTGCTCATATCTTTATTTATCTTTTCTCTATGTTCTCAGGGTTTATTGTTTTCATCTTCTGATGTCAATTAAAACACTTGGTTATTCATTTTAATAAATCTTTTTACTTATAAAGATTTGAACTTTTGAAGATTCCAGCTTACTTGTACGTGTCTAAGGGTCAGGTCCTCTCCATTGTTGCTGGCCTAAGGCTTAGTTCACCATACAGCAATGTATATATTGACCTATTTTCCCCTCGACTTTCTGTGATTCCCTACATCTCACCTTTGTTTGCAGACAAGCCATTTGAAATACCCTTAACTTATTTCACAGCCAATAAGTCTTTGAAATAATGTGTATTTTTTAGAGAAATCTTCTTATATAATTAGGCAGAAAATCTGACCTGCCATAGTTTTCAAAGCAGCATAATTTCACTCTTCTCAATGATTAATCTGTTGTATTACACAACCTTGGAGTATTTAGCTTTATCAATGACATGTCCTTGAAAAATGTTTTAGAGATCCTACCAGTCTTTGAAAACATCCTTGTGCCTTGTTTCAGTTCCAGTTTTATGTATATTTTCTGCCTTGCACCCGATTATTCCTTCATCTGATGGATGGCCTTGGGAATCTAATTCTGGTATTGATGGTTTTGGCTGATTGTCTCCCCTTGTAGCTGCTTTCTTCATTATTGTGTAAATTTAGATCATGAGCTCATGTTTAGCTAAACAGCTGACCTTGTAAGAGGCTTAGGTGTGAACGCTCGTAAGTTTCAGCAGAGAGTCGGAAAAGATTTATTTGTGTCCCTCCAATGAGTGGCCCGCAAGGACCCCGTTTTCTACAAGTGTTGGTCCAATACTCCCTCTAGAGGCAGTGGACTCAAACAGGGCTGCTTTGCGGCCCCCGATCTGGGGCAGGGGAAGTGGGAGGCCTGTGGCCCGGGCAGGAGCCTCTCCGCGTGTGTCCCAGGGACCCATCTGCCTGCGAACTTCGGTCACCTGGCAGGAAGCTACGATGCCCAGACCTATGCTTAGCTGTGCAGCGCCGTATACTGCACGGACACGTTCCACACACACTTCAAGTAAGAGGGCGGCCTGAGTGGAAAGATGAGAGTTTGGGCAGCTGTGCAGACAAAGAAGGCACCCTTTGGCCTGGGCCTAAACGCTTGTGAAACTCCACTGGGGCTGCCGGGCTCTGAGGGCCCTGCCCTGGGCCCCCTGCTCCCCTGCCCTTTGTTCAGTCACAGCAGAGATGGCCACACCCACTCCCTCAGTGAGGGCAGTGTTCCAACCTCCCTCAGCCCCGCCCCCTCTCCGCAGGTTACCATGGACTACAGAGGCTGCATTCTGAGGCCAGGGCATTCCGAGAATGCCAAGGGCAGACATGATGACCTTAAATGATTTCCTCTTGTGTCAGTGTTGGTAAACTTTAGGAGCTAGGAAATGGTCCACTTTACAGAAATGTTCAAATTTACTGGCATTTCATATATTCTCTGCTCTAACATTGTCCTGACTCTTTCTGTATATTCTTTACTTATGTTTTGGTTTTCCTTAATCAAAGTGTGTGTTTTAAATCTTTTCAAAGAAGATTCTTTGGACTTACTAAATGACCTGAATTTTATACGTTTTCTGTTGTATTAAGTTCTGCTCATATCTTTATTTATCTTTTCTCTATGTTCTCAGGGTTTATTGTTTTCATCTTCTGATGTCAATTAAAACACTTGGTTATTCATTTTAATAAATCTTTTTACTTATAAAGATTTGAACTTTTGAAGATTCCAGCTTACTTGTTCGTGTCTAAGGGTCAGGTCCTCTCCATTGTTGCTGGCCTAAGCTTAGTTCACCATACAGCAATGTATATATTGACCTATTTTCCCCTCGACTTTCTGTGATTCCCTACATCTCACCTTTCTTTGCAGACAAGCCATTTGAAATACCCTTAACTTATTTCACAGCCAAGAAGTCTTTGAAATAATGTGTATTTTTTAGAGAAATCTTCTTATATAATTAGGCAGAAAATCTGACCTGCCATAGTTTTCAAAACAGCATAATTTCACTCTTCTCAATGATTAATCTGTTGTATTACACAACCTTGGAGTATTTAGCTTTATCAATGACATGTCCTTGAAAAATGTTTTAGAGATCCTACCAGTCTTTGAAAACATCCTTGTGCCTTGTTTCAGTTCCAGTTTTATGTATATTTTCTGCCTTGCACCCGATTATTCCTTCATCTGATGGATGGCCTTGGGAATCTAATTCTGGTATTGATGGTTTTGGCTGATTGTCTCCCCTTGTAGCTGCTTTCTTCATTATTGTGTAAATTTAGATCATGAGCTCATGTTTAGCTAAACAGCTGACCTTGTAAGAGGCTTAGGTGTGAACGCTCGTAAGTTTCAGCAGAGAGTCGGAAAAGATTTATTTGTGTCCCTCCAATGAGTGGCCCGCAAGGACCCCGTTTTCTACAAGTGTTGGTCCAATACTCCCTCTAGAGGCAGTGGACTCAGACAGGGCTGCTTTGCGGCCCCCGATCTGGGGCAGGGGAAGTGGGAGGCCTGTGGCCCGGGCAGGAGCCTCTCCGCGTGTGTCCCAGGGACCCATCTGCCTGCGAACTTCGGTCACCTGGCAGGAAGCTACGATGCCCAGACCTATGCTTAGCTGTGCAGCGCCGTATACTGCACGGACACGTTCCACACACACTTCAAGTAAGAGGGCGGCCTGAGTGGAAAGATGAGAGTTTGGGCAGCTGTGCAGACAAAGAAGGCACCCTATGGCCTGGGCCTAAAAGCTTGTGACACTCCACTGGGCCTGCCGGGCTCTGAGGGCCCTGCCCTGGGCCCCCTGCTCCCCTGCCCTTTGTTCAGTCACAGCAGAGATGGCCACACCCACTCCCTCAGTGAGGGCAGTGTTCCAACCTCCCTCAGCCCCGCCCCCTCTCCGCAGGTTACCATGGACTACAGAGGCTGCATTCTGAGGCCAGGGCGTTCCGAGAATGCCAAGGGCAGACATGATGACCTTAAATGATTTCCTCTTGTGTCAGTGTTGGTAAACTTTAGGAGCTAGGAAATGGTCCACTTTACAGAAATGTTCAAATTTACTGGCATTTCATATATTCTCTGCTCTAACATTGTCCTGACTCTTTCTGTATATTCTTTACTTATGTTTTGGTTTTCCTTAATCAAAGTGTGTCTTTTAAATCTTTTAAAAGAAGATTCTTTGGACTTACTAAATCACCTGAATTTTATACGTTTTCTGTTGTATTAAGTTCTGCTCATATCTTTATTTATCTTTTCTCTATGTTCTCAGGGTTTATTGTTTTCATCTTCTGATGTCAATTAAAACACTTGGTTCTTCATTTTAATAAATCTTTTTACTTATAAAGATTTGAACTTTTGAAGATTCCAGCTTACTTGTTCGTGTCTAAGGGTCAGGTCCTCTCCATTGTTGCTGGCCTAAGCTTAGTTCACCATACAGCAATGTATATATTGACCTATTTTCCCCTCGACTTTCTGTGATTCCCTACATCTCACCTTTCTTTGCAGACAAGCCATTTGAAATACCCTTAACTTATTTCACAGCCAATAAGTCTTTGAAATAATGTGTATTTTTTAGAGAAATCTTCTTATATAATTAGGCAGAAAATCTGACCTGCCATAGTTTTCAAAACAGCATAATTTCACTCTTCTCAATGATTAATCTGTTGTATTACACAACCTTGGAGTATTTAGCTTTATCAATGACATGTCCTTGAAAAATGTTTTAGAGATCCTACCAGTCTTCTAAAACATCCTTGTGCCTTGTTTCAGTTCCAGTTTTATGTATATTTTCTGCCTTGCACCCGATTATTCCTTCATCTGATGGATGGCCTTGGGAATCTAATTCTGGTATTGATGGTTTTGGCTGATTGTCTCCCCTTGTAGCTGCTTTCTTCATTATTGTGTAAATTTAGATCATGAGCTCATGTTTAGCTAAACAGCTGACCTTGTAAGAGGCTTAGGTGTGAACTCTCGTAAGATTCAGCAGAAAGTTGGCAAAGATTTATTTGTGTCCCTCCAATGAGTGGCCTGCAAGGACCCCGTTTTCTACAAGTGTTGGTCCAATACTCCCTCTAGAGGCAGTGGACTCAGACACGGCTGCTTTGCGGCCCCCGATCTGGGGCAGGGGCAGTGGGCGGCCTGTGACCCGGGCAGGAGCCTCTCCGCATGTGTCCCTGGGACCCATCTGCCTGCGAACTTCGGTCACCTGGCAGGAAGCTACGATGCCCAGACCTATGCTTAGCTGTGCAGCGCTGTGTACTGCGCAGACACGTTCCACACACACTACAAGTAAGAGGGCGGCCTGAGTGGAAAGGTGAGAGTTTGGGCAGCTGTGCAGACAAAGAAGGCGCCCTTTGGCCTGGGCCTAAAAGATTGTGACAGTCCACTGGGCCTGCCGGGCTCTGAGGGCCCTGCCCTGGGCCCCCTGCTCCCCTGCCCTTTGTTCAGTCACAGCAGAGATGGCCACACCCACTCCCTCAGTGAGGGCAGTGTTCCAACCTCCCTCAGCCCCGCCCCCTCTCCGCAGGTTACCATGGACTACAGAGGCTGCATTCTGAGGCCAGGGCGTTCCGAGAATGCCAAGGGCAGACATGATGACCTTAAATGATTTCCTCTTGTGTCAGTGTTGGTAAACTTTAGGAGCTAGGAAATGGTCCACTTGACAGAAATGTTCAAATTTACTGGCATTTCATATATTCTCTGCTCTAGCATTGTCCTGACTCTTTCTGTATATTCTTTACTTATGTTTTGGTTTTCCTTAATCAAAGTGTGTCTTTTAAATCTTTTCAAAGAAGATTCTTTGGACTTACTAAATCACCTGAATTTTATACGTTTTCTGTTGTATTAAGTTCTGCTCATATCTTTATTTATCTTTTCTCTATGTTCTCAGGGTTTATTGTTTTCATCTTCTGATGTCAATTAAAACACTTGGTTATTCATTTTAATAAATCTTTTTACTTATAAAGGTTTGAACTTTTGAAGATTCCAGCTTACTTGTACGTGTCTAAGGGTCAGGTCCTCTCCATTTTTGCTGGCCTAAGGCTTAGTTCACCATACAGCAATGTATCTATTGACCTATTTTCCCCTCGACTTTCTGTGATTCCCTACATCTCACCTTTCTTTGCAGACAAGCCATTTGAAATACCCTTAACTTATTTCACAGCCAATAAGTCTTTGAAATAATGTGTATTTTTTAGAGAAATCTTCTTATATAATTAGGCAGAAAATCTGACCTGCCATAGTTTTCAAAACAGCATAATTTCACGCTTCTCAATGATTAATCTGTTGTATTACACAACCTTGGAGTATTTAGCTTTATCAATGACATGTCCTTGAAAAATGTTTTAGAGATCCTACCAGTCTTCTAAAACATCCTTGTGCCTTGTTTCAGTTCCAGTTTTATGTATATTTTCTGCCTTGCACCCGATTATTCCTTCATCTGATGGATGGCCTTGGGAATCTAATTCTGGTATTGATGGTTTTGGCTGATTGTCTCCCCTTGTAGCTGCTTTCTTCATTATTGTGTAAATTTAGATCATGAGCTCATGTTTAGCTAAACAGCTGACCTTGTAAGAGGCTTAGGTGTGAACTCTCGTAAGTTTCAGCAGAAAGTTGGCAAAGATTTATTTGTGTCCCTCCAATGAGTGGCCCGCAAGGACCCCGTTTTCAACAAGTGTTGGTCCAATACTCCCTCTAGAGGCAGGGGACTCAGACAGGGCTGCTTTGCGGCCCCCGATCTGGGGCAGGGGCAGTGGGCGGCCTGTGACCCGGGCAGGAGGCTCTCCGCATGTGTCCCTGGGACACATCTGCCTGCGAACTTCGGTCACCTGGCAGGAAGCTACGATGCCCAGACCTATGCTTATCTGTGCAGCGCTGTGTACTGCGCAGACACGTTCCACACACACTATAAGTAAGAGGGCGGCCTGAGTGGAAAGGTGAGAGTTTGGGCAGCTGTGCAGACAAAGAAGGTGCCCTTTGGCCTGGGCCTAAACGATTGTGACAGTCCACTGGGCCTGCCTGGCTCTGAGGGCCCTGCCCTTGGCCCCCTGCTCCCCTGCCCTTTGTTCAGTCACAGCAGAGATGGCCACACCCACTCCCTCAGTGAGGGCAGTATTCCAAACTGCCTCAGCCCCGCCCCCTCTCCGCAGGTTACCATGGACTACAGAGGCTGCATTCTGAGGCCAGGGCGTTCCGAGAATGCCAAGGGCAGACATGATGACCTTAAATGATTTCCTCTTGTGTCAGTGTTGGTAAACTTTAGGAGCTAGGAAGTGGTCCACTTGACAGAAATGTTCAAATTTACTGGCATTTCATATATTGTCTGCTATAACATTGTCCTGACTCTTTCTGTATATTCTTTACTTATGTTTTGGTTTTCCTTAATCAAAGTGTGTCTTTTAAATCTTTTCAAAGAAGATTCTTTGGACTTACTAAATGACCTGAATTTTATACGTTTTCTGTTGTATTAAGTTCTGCTCATAGCTTTATTTATCTTTTCTCTGTGTTCTCAGGGTTTATTGTTTTCATCTTCTGATGTCAATTAAAACACTTGTTTATTCATTTTAATAAATCTTTTTACTTATAAAGATTTGAACTTTTGAAGATTCCAGCTTACTTGTACGTGTCTAAGTGTCAGGTCCTCTCCATTGTTGCTGGCCTAAGGCTTAGTTCACCATACAGCAATGTATATATTGACCTATTTTCCCCTCGACTTTCTGTGATTCCCTACATCTCACCTTTCTTTGCAGACAAGCCATTTGAAATACCCTTAACTTATTTCACAGCCAATAAGTCTTTGAAATAATGTGTATTTTTTAGAGAAATCTTCTTATATAATTAGGCAGAAAATCTGACCTGCCATAGTTTTCAAAACAGCATAATTTCACTCTTCTCAATGATTAATCTGTTGTATTACACAACCTTGTAGTATTTAGCTTTATCAATGACATGTCCTTGAAAAATGTTTTAGAGATCCTACCAGTCTTTGAAAACATCCTTGTGCCTTGTTTCAGTTCCAGTTTTATGTATATTTTCTGCCTTGCACCCGATTATTCCTACATCTGATGGATGGCCTTGGGAATCTAATTCTGGTATTGATGGTTTTGGCTGATTGTCTCCCCTTGTAGCTGCTTTCTTCATTATTGTGTAAATTTAGATCATGAGCTCATGTTTAGCTAAACAGCTGACCTTGTAAGAGGCTTAGGTGTGAACGCTCGTAAGTTTCAGCAGAAAGTCGGCAAAGATTTATTTGTGTCCCTCCAATGAGTGGCCCGCAAGGACCCCGTTTTCTACAAGTGTTGGTCCAATACTCCCTCTAGAGGCAGTGGACTCAGACAGGGCTGCTTTGCGGCCCCCGATCTGGGGCAGGGGAAGTGGGAGGCCTGTGGCCCGGGCAGGAGCCTCTCCACGTGTGCCCCAGGGACCCATCTGCCTGCGAACTTCGGTCACCTGGCAGGAAGCTACGATGCCCAGACCTATGCTTAGCTGTGCAGCGCGGTATACTGCACGGACACGTTCCACACACACTTCAAGTAATAGGGCGGCCTGAGTGGAAAGGTGAGAGTTTGGGCAGCTGTGCAGACAAAGAAGGCGCCCTTTGGCCTGGGCCTAAAAGCTTGTGACAATCCACTGGGCCTGCCGGGCTCTGAGGGCCCTGCCCTGGGCCCCCTGCTCCCCTGCCCTTTGTTCAGTCACAGCAGAGATGGCCACACCCACTCCCTCAGTGAGGGCAGTGTTCCAACCTCCCTCAGCCCCGCCCCCTCTCCGCAGGTTACCATGGACTACAGAGGCTGCATTCTGAGGCCAGGGCGTTCCGAGAATGCCAAGGGCAGACATGATGACCTTAAATGATTTCCTCTTGTGTCAGTGTTGGTAAACTTTAGGAGCTAGGAAATGGTCCACTTGACAGAAATGTTCAAATTTACTGGCATTTCATATATTCTCTGCTCTAACATTGTCCTGACTCTTTCTGTATATTCTTTACTTATGTTTAGGTTTTCCTTAATCAAAGTGTGTCTTTTAAATCTTTTCAAAGAAAATTCTTTGGACTTACTAAATCAGCTGAATTTTATACGTTTTCTGTTGTATTAAGTTCTGCTCATATCTTTATTTATCTTTTCTCTATGTTCTCAGGGTTTATTGTTTTCATCTTCTGATGTCAATTAAAACACTTGGTTATTCATTTTAATAAATCTTTTTACTTATAAAGATTTGAACTTTTGAAGATTCCAGCTTACTTGTACGTGTCTAAGGGTCAGGTCCTCTCCATTGTTGCTGGCCTAAGGCTTAGTTCACCATACAGCAATGTATCTATTGACCTATTTTCCCCTCGACTTTCTGTGATTCCCTACATCTCACCTTTCTTTGCAGACAAGCCATTTGAAATACCCTTAACTTATTTCACAGCCAATAAGTCTTTGAAATAATATGTATTTTTTAGAGAAATCTTCTTATATAATTAGGCAGAAAATCTGACCTGCCATAGTTTTCAAAACAGCATAATTTCACTCTTCTCAATGATTAATCTGTTGTATTACACAACCTTGGAGTATTTAGCTTTATCAATGACATGTCCTTGAAAAATGTTTTAGAGATCCTACCAGTCTTTGAAAACATCCTTGTGCCTTGTTTCAGTTCCAGTTTTATGTATATTTTCTGCCTTGCACCCGATTATTCCTACATCTGATGGATGGCCTTGGGAATCTAATTCTGGTATTGATGGGTTTGGCTGATTGTCTCCCCTTGTAGCTGCTTTCTTCATTATTGTGTAAATTTAGATCATGAGCTCATGTTTAGCTAAACAGCTGACCTTGTAAGAGGCTTAGGTGTGAACGCTCGTAAGTTTCAGCAGAAAGTCGGCAAAGATTTATTTGTGTCCCTCCAATGAGTGGCCCGCAAGGACCCCATTTTCTACAAGTGTTGGTCCAATACTCCCTCTAGAGGCAGGGGACTCAGACAGGGCTCGTTTGCGGCCCGGAATCTGGGGCAGGGGCAGTGGGTGACCTGTGACCCAGGCAGGAGCCTCTCTGCGTGTGTCCCAGGGACCCATCTGCCTGCGAACTTCGGTCAACTGGCAGGAAGCTACGATGCCCAGACCTATGCTTAGCTGTGCAGCGCGGTATACTGCACGGACACGTTCCACACACACTTCAAGTAAGAGGGCGGCCTGAGTGGAAAGGTGAGAGTTTGGGCAGCTGTGCAGACAAAGAAGGCGCCCTTTGGCCTGGGCCTAAATGCTTGTGACACTCCCCTGGGCCTGCCGGGCTCTGAGGGCCCTGCCCTGGGCCCCCTGCTCCCCTGCCCTTTGTTCAGTCACAGCAGAGATGGCCACACCCACTCCCTCAGTGAGGGCAGTGTTCCAACCTCCCTCAGCCCCGCCCCCTCTCCGCAGGTTACCATGGACTACAGAGGCTGCATTCTGAGGCCAGGGCGTTCCGAGAATGCCAAGGGCAGACATGATGACCTTAAATGATTTCCTCTTGTGTCAGTGTTGGTAAACTTTAGGAGCTAGGAAATGGTCCACTTGACAGAAATGTTCAAATTTACTGGCATTTCATATATTGTCTGCTCTAACATTGTCCTGACTCTTTCTGTATATTCTTTACTTATGTTTTGGTTTTCCTTAATCAAAGTGTGTCTTTTAAATCTTTTCAAAGAAGATTCTTTGGACTTACTAAATGACCTGAATTTTATACGTTTTCTGTTGTATTAAGTTCTGCTCATATCTTTATTTATCTTTTCTCTATGTTCTCAGGGTTTATTGTTTTCATCTTCTGATGTCAATTAAAACACTTGGTTATTCATTTTAATAAATATTTTTACTTATAAAGATTTGAACTTTTGAAGATTCCAGCTTACTTGTTCGTGTCTAAGGGTCAGGTCCTCTCCATTGTTGCTGGCCTAAGGCTTAGTTCACCATACAGCAATGTATATATTGACCTATTTTCCCCTCGACTTTCTGTGATTCCCTACATCTCACCTTTCTTTGCAGACAAGCCATTTGAAATACCCTTAACTTATTTCACAGCCAAGAAGTCTTTGAAATAATGTGTATTTTTTAGAGAAAGCTTCTTATATAATTAGGCAGAAAATCTGACCTGCCATAGTTTTCAAAGCAGCATAATTTCACTCTTCTCAATGATTAATCTGTTGTATTACACAACCTTGGAGTATTTAGCTTTATCAATGACATGTCCTTGAAAAATGTTTTAGAGATCCTACCAGTCTTTGAAAACATCCTTGTGCCTTGTTTCAGTTCCAGTTTTATGTATATTTTCTGCCTTGCACCCGATTATTCCTTCATCTGATGGATGGCCTTGGGAATCTAATTCTGGTATTGATGGTTTTGGCTGATTGTCTCCCCTTGTAGCTGCTTTGTTCATTATTGTGTAAATTTAGATCATGAGCTCATGTTTAGCTAAACAGCTGACCTTGTAAGAGGCTTAGGTGTGAACGCTCGTAAGTTTCAGCAGAGAGTCGGAAAAGATTTATTTGTGTCCCTCCAATGAGTGGCCCGCAAGGACCCCGTTTTCTCCAAGTGTTGGTCCAATACTCCCTCTAGAGGCAGTGGACTCAGACAGGGCTGCTTTGCGGCCCCCGATCTGGGGCAGGGGAAGTGGAAGGCCTGTGGCCCGGGCAGGAGCCTCTCCACGTGTGTCCCAGGGACCCATCTGCCTGCGAACTTCGGTCACCTGGCAGGAAGCTACGATGCCCAGACCTATGCTTAGCTGTGCAGCGCGGTATACTGCACGGACACGTTCCACACACACTTCAAGTAATAGGGCGGCCTGAGTGGAAAGGTGAGAGTTTGGGCAGCTGTGCAGACAAAGAAGGCGCCCTTTGGCCTGGGCCTAAAAGCTTGTGACAATCCACTGGGCCTGCCGGGCTCTGAGGGCCCTGCCCTGGGCCCCCTGCTCCCCTGCCCTTTGTTCAGTCACAGCAGAGATGGCCACACCCACTCCCTCAGTGAGGGCAGTGTTCCAACCTCCCTCAGCCCCGCCCCCTCTCCGCAGGTTACCATGGACTACAGAGGCTGCATTCTGATGCCAGGGCGTTCCGAGAATGCCAAGGGCAGACATGATGACCTTAAATGATTTCCTCTTGTGTCAGTGTTGGTAAACTTTAGGAGCTAGGAAATGGTCCACTTGACAGAAATGTTCAAATTTACTGGCATTTCATATATTCTCTGCTCTAACATTGTCCTGACTCTTTCTGTATATTCTTTACTTATGTTTTGGTTTTCCTTAATCAAAGTGTGTCTTTTAAATCTTTTCAAAGAAAATTCTTTGGACTTACTAAATCAGCTGAATTTTATACGTTTTCTGTTGTATTAAGTTCTGCTCATATCTTTATTTATCTTTTCTCTATGTTCTCAGGGTTTATTGTTTTCATCTTCTGATGTCAATTAAAACACTTGGTTATTCATTTTAATAAATCTTTTTACTTATAAAGATTTGAACTTTTGAAGATTCCAGCTTACTTGTACGTGTCTAAGGGTCAGGTCCTCTCCATTGTTGCTGGCCTAAGGCTTAGTTCACCATACAGCAATGTATCTATTGACCTATTTTCCCCTCGACTTTCTGTGATTCCCTACATCTCACCTTTCTTTGCAGACAAGCCATTTGAAATACCCTTAACTTATTTCACAGCCAATAAGTCTTTGAAATAATATGTATTTTTTAGAGAAATCTTCTTATATAATTAGGCAGAAAATCTGACCTGCCATAGTTTTCAAAACAGCATAATTTCACTCTTCTCAATGATTAATCTGTTGTATTACACAACCTTGGAGTATTTAGCTTTATCAATGACATGTCCTTGAAAAATGTTTTAGAGATCCTACCAGTCTTTGAAAACATCCTTGTGCCTTGTTTCAGTTCCAGTTTTATGTATATTTTCTGCCTTGCACCCGATTATTCCTACATCTGATGGATGGCCTTGGGAATCTAATTCTGGTATTGATGGGTTTGGCTGATTGTCTCCCCTTGTAGCTGCTTTCTTCATTATTGTGTAAATTTAGATCATGAGCTCATGTTTAGCTAAACAGCTGACCTTGTAAGAGGCTTAGGTGTGAACGCTCGTAAGTTTCAGCAGAAAGTCGGCAAAGATTTATTTGTGTCCCTCCAATGAGTGGCCCGCAAGGACCCCATTTTCTACAAGTGTTGGTCCAATATTCCCTCTAGAGGCAGGGGACTCAGACAGGGCTCGTTTGCGGCCCGGAATCTGGGGCAGGGGCAGTGGGTGACCTGTGACCCAGGCAGGAGCCTCTCTGCGTGTGTCCCAGGGACCCATCTGCCTGCGAACTTCGGTCAACTGGCAGGAAGCTACGATGCCCAGACCTATGCTTAGCTGTGCAGCGCGGTATACTGCACGGACACGTTCCACACACACTTCAAGTAAGAGGGCGGCCTGAGTGGAAAGGTGAGAGTTTGGGCAGCTGTGCAGACAAAGAAGGCGCCCTTTGGCCTGGGCCTAAATGCTTGTGACACTCCACTGGGCCTGCCGGGCTCTGAGGGCCCTGCCCTGGGCCCCCTGCTCCCCTGCCCTTTGTTCAGTCACAGCAGAGATGGCCACACCCACTCCCTCAGTGAGGGCAGTGTTCCAACCTCCCTCAGCCCCGCCCCCTCTCCGCAGGTTACCATGGACTACAGAGGCTGCATTCTGAGGCCAGGGCGTTCCGAGAATGCCAAGGGCAGACATGATGACCTTAAATGATTTCCTCTTGTGTCAGTGTTGGTAAACTTTAGGAGCTAGGAAATGGTCCACTTTACAGAAATGTTCAAATTTACTGGCATTTCATATATTGTCTGCTCTAACATTGTCCTGACTCTTTCTGTATATTCTTTACTTATGTTTTGGTTTTCCTTAATCAAAGTGTGTCTTTTAAATCTTTTCAAAGAAGATTCTTTGGACTTACTAAATGACCTGAATTTTATACGTTTTCTGTTGTATTAAGTTCTGCTCATATCTTTATTTATCTTTTCTCTATGTTCTCAGGGTTTATTGTTTTCATCTTCTGATGTCAATTAAAACACTTGGTTATTCATTTTAATAAATATTTTTACTTATAAAGATTTGAACTTTTGAAGATTCCAGCTTACTTGTTCGTGTCTAAGGGTCAGGTCCTCTCCATTGTTGCTGGCCTAAGGCTTAGTTCACCATACAGCAATGTATATATTGACCTATTTTCCCCTCGACTTTCTGTGATTCCCTACATCTCACCTTTCTTTGCAGACAAGCCTTTTGAAATACCCTTAACTTATTTCACAGCCAATAAGTCTTTGAAATAATGTGTATTTTTTAGAGAAATCTTCTTATATAATTAGGCAGAAAATCTGACCTGCCATAGTTTTCAAAACAGCATAATTTCACGCTTCTCAATGATTAATCTGTTGTATTACACAACCTTGGAGTATTTAGCTTTATCAATGACATGTCCTTGAAAAATGTTTTAGAGATCCTACCAGTCTTCTAAAACATCCTTGTGCCTTGTTTCAGTTCCAGTTTTATGTATATTTTCTGCCTTGCACCCGATTATTCCTTCATCTGATGGATGGCCTTGGGAATCTAATTCTGGTATTGATGGTTTTGGCTGATTGTCTCCCCTTGTAGCTGCTTTGTTCATTATTGTGTAAATTTAGATCATGAGCTCATGTTTAGCTAAACAGCTGACCTTGTAAGAGGCTTAGGTGTGAACGCTCGTAAGTTTCAGCAGAAAGTTGGCAAAGATTTATTTGTGTCCCTCCAATGAGTGGCCCGCAAGGACCCCATTTTCTACAAGTGTTGGTCCAATACTCCCTGTAGAGGCAGTGGACTCAGACAGGGCTGCTTTGCGGCCCCCGATCTGGGGCAGGGGCAGTGGGAGGCCTGTGGCCCGGGCAGGAGCCTCTCCTCGTGTGTCCCAGGGACCCATCTGCCTGCTAACTTCGGTCACCTGGCAGGCAGCTACGATGCCCAGACCTATGCTTAGCTGTGCAGCGCGGTATACTGCACGGACACGTTCCACACACACTTCAAGTAAGAGGGCGGCCTGAGTGGAAAGATGAGAGTTTGGGAAGCTGTGCAGACAAAGAAGGCGCCCTTTGGCCTCGGCCTAAAAGCTTGTGACACTCCACTGGGCCTGCCGGGCTCTGAGTGCCCTGCCCTGGGCCCCCTGCTCCCCTGCCCTTTGTTCAGTCACAGCAGAGATGGCCACACCCACTCCCTCAGTGAGGGCAGTGTTCCAACCTCCCTCAGCCCCGCCCCCTCTCCGCAGGTTACCATGGACTACAGAGGCTGCATTCTGAGGCCAGGGCGTTCCGAGAATGCCAAGGGCAGACATGATGACCTTAAATGATTTCCTCTTGTGTCAGTGTTGGTAAACTTTAGGAGCTAGGAAATGGTCCACTTGACAGAAATGTTCAAATTTACTGGCATTTCATATATTCTCTGCTCTAACATTGTCCTGACTCTTTCTGTATATTCTTTACTTATGTTTTGGTTTTCCTTAATCAAAGTGTGTCTTTTAAATCTTTTCACAGAAAATTCTTTGGACTTACTAAATCACCTGAATTTTATACGTTTTCTGTTGTATTAAGTTCTGCTCATATCTTTATTTATCTTTTCTCTATGTTCTCAGGGTTTATTGTTTTCATCTTCTGATGTCAATTAAAACACTTGGTTATTCATTTTAATAAATCTTTTTACTTATAAAGATTTGAACTTTTGAAGATTCCAGCTTACTTGTACGTGTCTAAGGGTCAGGTCCTCTCCATTGTTGCTGGCCTAAGGCTTAGTTCACCATACAGCAATGTATATATTGACCTATTTTCCCCTCGACTTTCTGTGATTCCCTACATCTCACCTTTCTTTGCAGACAAGCCATTTGAAATACCCTTAACTTATTTCACAGCCAAGAAGTCTTTGAAATAATGTGTATTTTTTAGAGAAAGCTTCTTATATAATTAGGCAGAAAATCTGACCTGCCATAGTTTTCAAAGCAGCATAATTTCACTCTTCTCAATGATTAATCTGTTGTATTACACAACCTTGGAGTATTTAGCTTTATCAATGACATGTCCTTGAAAAATGTTTTAGAGATCCTACCAGTCTTTGAAAACATCCTTGTGCCTTGTTTCAGTTCCAGTTTTATGTATATTTTCTGCCTTGCACCCGATTATTCCTTCATCTGATGGATGGCCTTGGGAATCTAATTCTGGTATTGATGGTTTTGGCTGATTGTCTCCCCTTGTAGCTGCTTTGTTCATTATTGTGTAAATTTAGATCATGAGCTCATGTTTAGCTAAACAGCTGACCTTGTAAGAGGCTTAGGTGTGAAC
Organism: Mesoplodon mirus; assembly: GCF_964341445.2. Taxonomy (NCBI): domain Eukaryota; kingdom Metazoa; phylum Chordata; class Mammalia; order Artiodactyla; family Ziphiidae; genus Mesoplodon; species Mesoplodon mirus. Next base: position 107,726 of record NW_028295266.1, read on the forward strand.
GCTCGTAAGTTTCAGCAGAGAGTCGGAAAAGATTTATTTGTGTCCCTACAATGAGTGGCCCGCAAGGACCCCGTTTTCTACAAGTGTTGGTCCAATACTCCCTCTAGAGGCAGTGGACTCAGACAGGGCTGCTTTGCGGCCCCCGATCTGGGGCAGGGGCAGTGGGAGGCCTGTGGCCCGGGCAGGAGCCTCTCCTCGTGTGTCCCAGGGACCCATCTGCCTGCTAACTTCGGTCACCTGGCAGGAAGCTACGATGCCCAGACCTATGCTTAGCTGTGCAGCGCGGTATACTGCACGGACACGTTCCACACACACTTCAAGTAAGAGGGCGGCCTGAGTGGAAAGATGAGAGTTTGGGAAGCTGTGCAGACAAAGAAGGCGCCCTTTGGCCTCGGCCTAAAAGCTTGTGACACTCCACTGGGCCTGCCGGGCTCTGAGTGCCCTGCCCTGGGCCCCCTGCTCCCCTGCCCTTTGTTCAGTCACAGCAGAGATGGCCACACCCACTCCCTCAGTGAGGGCAGTGTTCCAACCTCCCTCAGCCTCGCCCCCTCTCCGCAGGTTACCATGGACTACAGAGGCTGCATTCTGAGGCAAGGGCGTTCCGAGAATGCCAAGGGCAGACATGATGACCTTAAATGATTTCCTCTTGTGTCAGTGTTGGTAAACTTTAGGAGCTAGGAAATGGTCCACTTGACAGAAATGTTCAAATTTACTGGCATTTCATATATTCTCTGCTCTAACATTGTCCTGACTCTTTCTGTATATTCTTTACTTATGTTTTGGTTTTCCTTAATCAAAGTGTGTCTTTTAAATCTTTTCACAGAAAATTCTTTGGACTTACTAAATCACCTGAATTTTATACGTTTTCTGTTGTATTAAGTTCTGCTCATATCTTTATTTATCTTTTCTCTATGTTCTCAGGGTTTATTGTTTTCATCTTCTGATGTCAATTAAAATACTTGGTTATTCATTTTAATAAATCTTTTTACTTATAAAGATTTGAACTTTTGAAGATTCCAGCTTACTTGTACGTGTCTAAGGGTCAGGTCCTCTCCATTGTTGCTGGCCTAAGGCTTAGTTCACCATACAGCAATGTATATATTGACCTATTTTCCCCTCGACTTTCTGTGATTCCCTACATCTCACCTTTCTTTGCAGACAAGCCATTTGAAATACCCTTAACTTATTTCACAGCCAAGAAGTCTTTGAAATAATGTGTATTTTTTAGAGAAATCTTCTTATATAATTAGGCAGAAAATCTGACCTGCCATAGTTTTCAAAACAGCATAATTTCACTCTTCTCAATGATTAATCTGTTGTATTACACATCCTTGGAGTATTTAGCTTTATCAATGACATGTCCTTGAAAAATGTTTTAGAGATCCTACCAGTCTTCTACAACATCCTTGTTCCTTGTTTCAGTTCCAGTTTTATGTATATTTTCTGCCTTGCACCCGATTATTCCTACATCTGATGGATGGCCTTGGGAATCAAATTCTGGTATTGATGGTTTTGGCTGATTGTCTCCCCTTGTAGCTGCTTTCTTCATTATTGTGTAAATTTAGATCATGAGCTCATGTTTAGCTAAACAGCTGACCTTGTAAGAGGCTTAGGTGTGAACGCTCGTAAGTTTCAGCAGAAAGTCGGCAAAGATTTATTTGTGTCCCTCCAATGAGTGGCCCGCAAGGACCCCGTTTTCTACAAGTGTTGGTCCAATATTCCCTCTAGAGGCAGGGGACTCAGACAGGGCTGATTTGCGGCTCCCGATCTGGGGTAGGGGCAGTGGGCGGCCTGTGGCCCGGGCAGGAGCCTCTCCGCGTGTGTCCCAGGTCCCAGGGACCCATCTGACTGCGAACTTCGGTCACCTGGCAGGAAGCTACGATGCCCAGACCTATGCTTAGCTGTGCAGCGCGGTATACTGCACGGACAGGTTCCACACACACTTCAAGTAAGAGGGCGGCCTGAGTGGAAAGGTGAGAGTTTGGGCAGCTGTGCAGACAAAGAAGGCGCACTTTGGCCTGGGCCTAAAAACTTGTGACACTCCACTGGGCCTGCCGGGATCTGAGGGCCCTGCCCTGGGCCCCCTGCTCCACTGCCCTTTGTTCAGTCACAGCAGAGATGGCCACACCCACTCCCTCAGTGAGGGCAGTGTTCCAACCTCCCTCAGCCCCGCCCCCTCTCCGCAGGTTACCATGGACTACAGAGGCTGCATTCTGAGGCCAGGGCGTTCCGAGAATGCCAAGGGCAGACATGATGACCTTAAATGATTTCCTCTTGTGTCAGTGTTGGTAAACTTTAGGAGCTAGGAAATGGTCCACTTGACAGAAATGTTCAAATTTACTGGCATTTCATATATTGTCTGCTCTAACATTGTCCTGACTCTTTCTGTATATTCTTTACTTATGTTTTGGTTTTCCTTAATCAAAGTGTGTCTTTTAAATCTTTTCAAAGAAGATTCTTTGGACTTACTAAATCACCTGAATTTTATACGTTTTCTGTTGTATTAAGTTCTGCTCATATCTTTATTTATCTTTTCTCTATGTTCTCAGGGTTTATTGTTTTCATCTTCTGATGTCAATTAAAACACTTGGTTATTCATTTTAATAAATCTTTTTACTTATAAAGATTTGAACTTTTGAAGATTCCAGCTTACTTGTACGTGTCTAAGGGTCAGGTCCTCTCCATTGTTGCTGGCCTAAGGCTTAGTTCACCATACAGCAATGTATATATTGACCTATTTTCCACTCGACTTTCTGTGATTCCCTACATCTCACCTTTCTTTGCAGACAAGCCATTTGAAATACCCTTAACTTATTTCACAGCCAATAAGTCTTTGAAATAATGTGTATTTTTTAGAGAAATCTTCTTATATAATTAGGCAGAAAATCTGACCTGCCATAGTTTTCAAAGCAGCATAATTTCACTCTTCTCAATGATTAATCTGTTGTATTACACAACCTTGGAGTATTTAGCTTTATCAATGACATGTCCTTGAAAAATGTTTTAGAGATCCTACCAGTCTTTGAAAACATCCTTGTGCCTTGTTTCAGTTCCAGTTTTATGTATATTTTCTGCCTTGCACCCGATTATTCCTTCATCTGATGGATGGCCTTGGGAATCTAATTCTGGTATTGATGGTTTTGGCTGATTGTCTCCCCTTGTAGCTGCTTTCTTCATTATTGTGTAAATTTAGATCATGAGCTCATGTTTAGCTAAACAGCTGACCTTGTAAGAGGCTTAGGTGTGAACGCTCGTAAGTTTCAGCAGAAAGTCGGCCAAGATTTATTTGTGTCCCTCCAATGAGTGGCCCGCAAGGACCCCGTTTTCTACAAGTGTTGGTCCAATACTCCCTCTAGAGGCAGGGGACTCAGACAGGGCTGCTTTGCAGCCCCCGATCTGGGGCAGGGGCAGTGGGCGGCCTGTGGCCCGGGCAGGAGCCTCTCCGCGTGTGTCCCAGGGACCCATCTGCCTGCGAACTTCGGTCACCTGGCAGGAAGCTACGATGCCCAGAACTATGCTTAGCTGTGCAGCGCGGTATACTGCACGGACACGTTCCACACACACTTCAAGTAAGAGGGCGGCCTGAGTGGAAAGATGAGAGTTTGGGCAGCTGTGCAGACAAAGAAGGCGCCCTTTGGCCTGGGCCTAAAAGCTTGTGACAATCCACTGGGCCTGCCGGGCTCTGAGGGCCCTGCACTGGGCCCCCTGCTCCCCTGCCCTTTATTCAGTCACAGCAGAGATGGCCACACCCACTCCCTCAGTGAGGGCAGTGTTCCAACCTCCCTCAGCCCCGCCCCCTCTCCGCAGGTTACCATGGACTACAGAGGCTGCATTCTGAGGCCAGGGCGTTCCGAGAATGCCAAGGGCAGACATGATGACCTTAAATGATTTCCTCTTGTGTCAGTGTTGGTAAACTTTAGGAGCTAGGAAATGGGCCACTTTACAGAAATGTTCAAATTTACTGGCATTTCATATATTCTCTGCTCTAACATTGTCCTGACTCTTTCTGTATATTCTTTACTTATGTTTTGATTTTCCTTAATCAAAGTGTGTCTTTTAAATCTTTTCAGAGAAAATTCTTTGGACTTACTAAATGACCTGAATTTTATACGTATTCTGTTGTATTAAGTTCTGCTCATATCTTTATTTATCTTTTCTCTATGTTCTCAGGGTTTATTGTTTTCATCTTCTGATGTCAATTAAAACACTTGGTTATTCATTTTAATAAATCTTTTTACTTATAAAGATTTGAACTTTTGAAGATTCCAGCTTACTTGTACGTGTCTAAGGGTCAGGTCCTCTCCATTGTTGCTGGCCTAAGGCTTAGTTCACCATACAGCAATGTATATATTGACCTATTTTCCCCTCGACTTTCTGTGATTCCCTACCTCTCACCTTTCTTTGCAGACAAGCCATTTGAAATACCCTTAACTTATTTCACAGCCAATAAGTCTTTGAAATAATGTGTATTTTTTAGAGAAATCTTCTTATATAATTAGGCAGAAAATCTGACCTGCCATAGTTTTCAAAACAGCATAATTTCACTCTTCTCAATGATTAATCTGTTGTATTACACAACCTTGGAGTATTTAGCTTTATCAATGACATGTCCTTGAAAAATGTTTTAGAGATCCTACCAGTCTTTGAAAACATCCTTGTGCCTTGTTTCAGTTCCAGTTTTATGTATATTTTCTGCCTTGCACCCGATTATTCCTACATCTGATGGACGGCCTTGGGAATCTAATTCTGGTATTGATGGTTTTGGCTGATTGTCTCCCCTTGTCGCTGCTTTCTTCATTATTGTGTGAATTTAGATCATGAGCTCATGTTTAGCTAAACAGCTGACCTTGTAAGAGGCTTAGGTGTGAACGCTCGTAAGTTTCAGCAGAAAGTCGGCCAAGATTTATTTGTGTCCCTCCAATGAGTGGCCCGCAAGGACCCCGTTTTCTACAAGTGTTGGTCCAATACTCCCTCTAGAGGCAGGGGATTCAGACAGGGCTGATTTGCGGCCCCCGATCTGGGGCAGGGGCAGTGGGCGGCCTGTGGCCCGGGCAGGAGCCTCTCCGCGTGTGTCCCAGGGACCCATCTGCCTGCGAACTTCGGTCACCTGGCAGGAAGCTACGATGCCCAGACCTATGCTTAGCTGTGCAGCGCGGTGTACTGCGCGGACACGTTCCACACACAATTCAAGTAAGAGGGCGGCCTGAGTGGAAAGGTGAGAGTTTGGGCAGCTGTGCAGACAAAGAAGGCGCCCTTTGGCCTGGTCCTAAAAGCTTGTGACAATCCACTGGGCCTGCCGGGCTCTGAGGGCCCTTCCCTGGGCCCCCTGCTCCCCTGCCCTTTGTTCAGTCACAGCAGAGATGGCCACACCCACTCCCTCAGTGAGGGCAGTGTTCCAACCTCCCTCAGCCTCGCCCCCTCTCCGCAGGTTACCATGGACTACAGAGGCTGCATTCTGAGGCCAGGGCGTTCCGAGAATGCCAAGGGCAGACATGATGACCTTAAATGATTTCCTCTTGTGTCAGTGTTGGTAAACTTTAGGAGCTAGGAAATAGTCCACTTGACAGAAATGTTCAAATTTACTGGCATTTCATATATTGTCTGCTCTAACATTGTCCTGACTCTTTCTGTATATTCTTTACTTATGTTTTGGTTTTCCTTAATCAAAGTGTGTCTTTTAAATCTTTTCAAAGATGATTCTTTGGACTTACTAAATCACCTGAATTTTATACGTTTTCTGTTGTATTAAGTTCTGCTCATATCTTTATTTATCTTTTCTCTATGTTCTCAGGGTTTATTGTTTTCATCTTCTGATGTCAATTAAAACACTTGGTTATTCATTTTAATAAATCTTTTTACTTATAAAGATTTGAACTTTTGAAGATTCCAGCTTACATGTACGTGTCTAAGGGTCAGGTCCTCTCCATTGTTGCTGGCCTAAGGCTTAGTTCACCATACAGCAATGTATATATTGACCTATTTTCCACTCGACTTTCTGTGATTCCCTACATCTCACCTTTTTTTGCAGACAAGCCATTTGAAATACCCTTAACTTATTTCACAGCCAATAAGTCTTTGAAATAATGTGTATTTTTAGAGAAATCTTCTTATATAATTAGGCAGAAAATCTGACCTGCCATAGTTTTCAAAACAGCATAATTTCACTCTTCTCAATGATTAATCTGTTGTATTACACAACCTTGGAGTATTTAGCTTTATCAATGACATGTCCTTGAAAAATGTTTTAGAGATCCTACCAGTCTTTGAAAACATCCTTGTGCCTTGTTTCAGTTCCAGTTTTATGTATATTTTCTGCCTTGCACCCGATTATTCCTTCATCTGATGGATGGCCTTGGGAATCTAATTCTGGTATTGATGGTTTTGGCTGATTGTCTCCCCTTGTAGCTGCTTTCTTCATTATTGTGTAAATTTAGATCATGAGCTCATGTTTAGCTAAACAGCTGACCTTGTAAGAGGCTTAGGTGTGAACGCTCATAAGTTTCAGCAGAAAGTCGGCAAAGATTTATTTGTGTCCCTCCAATGAGTGGCCCGCAAGGACCCCATTTTCTACAAGTGTTGGGCCAATACTCCCTCTAGAGGCAGGGGACTCAGACAGGGCTGCTTTGCGACCCGTGATCTGGGGCAGGGGCAGAGGGTGGCCTGTGACCCAGGCAGGAGCCTCTCCGCGTGTGTCCCAGGGACCCATCTGCCTGCGACCTTCGGTCAACTGGCAGGAAGCTAAGATGCCCAGACCTATGCTTAGCTGTGCAGCGCGGTATACTGCACGGACACGTTCCACACACACTTCAAGTAAGAGGGCGGCCTGAGTGGAAAGGTGAGAGTTTGGGCAGCTGTGCAGACAAACAAGGCGCCCTTTGGCCTGGGCCTAAAAGCTTGTGACACTCCACTGGGCCTGCCGGGCTCTGATGGCCCTGCCCTGGGCCCCCTGCTCCCCTGCCCTTTGTTCAGTCACAGCAGAGATGGCCACACCCACTCCCTCAGTGAGGGCAGTGTTCCAACCTCCCTCAGCCCCGCCCCCTCTCCGCAGGTTACCATGGACTACAGAGGCTGCATTTTGAGGCCAGGGCGTTCCGAGAATGCCAAGGGCAGACATGATGACCTTAAATGATTTCCTCTTGTGTCAGTGTTGGTAAACTTTAGGAGCTAGGAAATGGTCCACTTGACAGAAATGTTCAAATTTACTGGCATTTCATATATTGTCTGCTCTAACATTGTCCTGAATCTTTCTGTATATTCTTTACTTATGTTTTGCTTTTCCTTAATCAAAGTGTGTCTTTTAAATCTTTTCAAAGAAGATTCTTTGGACTTACTAAATCACCTGAATTTTATACGTTTTCTGTTGTATTAAGTTCTGCTCATATCTTTATTTATCTTTTCTCTATGTTCTCAGGGTTTATTGTTTTCATCTTCTGATGTCAATTAAAACACTTGGTTATTCATTTTAATAAATCTTTTTACTTATAAAGATTTGAACTTTTGAAGATTCCAGCTTACTTGTACGTGTCTAAGGGTCAGGTCCTCTCCATTGTTGCTGGCGTAACGCTTAGTTCACCATACAGCAATGTATATATTGACCTATTTTCCACTCGACTTTCTGTGATTCCCTACATCTCACCTTTCTTTGCAGACAAGCCATTTGAAATACCCTTAACTTATTTCACAGCCAATAAGTCTTTGAAATAATGTGTATTTTTTAGAGAAATCTTCTTATATACTTAGGCAGAAAATCTGACCTGCCATAGTTTTCAAAACAGCATAATTTCACTCTTCTCAATGATTAATCTGTTGTATTACACAACCTTGGAGAATTTAGCTTTAACAATGACATGTCCTTGAAAAATGTTTTAGAGATCCTACCAGTCTTTGAAAACATCCTTGTGCCTTGTTTCAGTTCCAGTTTTATGTATATTTTCTGCCTTGCACCCGATTATTCCTTCATCTGATGGATGGCCTTGGGAATCTAATTCTGGTATTGATGGTTTTGGCTGATTGTCTCCCCTTGTAGCTGCTTTCTTCATTATTGTGTAAATTTAGATCATGAGCTCATGTTTAGCTAAACAGCTGACCTTGTAAGAGGCTTAGGTGTGAACGCTCGTAAGTTTCAGCAGAGAGTCGGAAAATATTTATTTGTGTCCCTCCAATGAGTGGCCCGCAAGGACCCCGTTTTCTACAAGTGTTGGTCCAATACTCTCTCTAGAGGCAGGGCAATCAGACAGGGCTGCTTTGCGGCCCCCGATCTGGGGCAGGGGCAGTGGGCGGCCTGTGGCCCGGGCAGGAGCCTCTCCGCGTGTGTCCCAGGGACCCATCTGCCTGCGAACTTCGGTCACCTGGCAGGAAGCTATGATGTCCACACCTATGCTTAGCTGTGCAGCGCGGTATACTGCTCGGACACGTTCCACACACACTTCAAGTAAGAGGGCGGCCTGAGTGGAAAGATGAGAGTTTGGGCAGCTGTGCAGACAAAGAAGGCGCCCTTTGGCCTGGGCCTAAAAGTTTGTGACACTCCACTGGGCCTGCCGGGCTCTGAGGGCCCTGCCCTGGGCCCCCTGCTCCCCTGCCCTTTGTTCAGTCACAGCAGAGATGGCCACACCCACTCCCTCAGTGAGGGCAGTGTTCCAACCTCCCTCAGCCCCGCCCCCTCTCCGCAGGTTACCATGGACTACAGAGGCTGCATTCTGAGGCCAGGGCGTTCCGAGAATGCCAAGGGCAGACATGATGACCTTAAATGATTTCCTCTTGTGTCAGTGTTGGAAAACTTTAGGAGCTAGGAAATGGTCCACTTGACAGAAATGTTCAAATTTACTGGCATTTCATATATTCTCTACTCTAACATTGTCCTGACTCTTTCTGTATATTCTTTACTTATGTTTTGGTTTTCCTTAATCAAAGTGTGTCTTTTAAATCTTTTCAAAGAAAATTCTTTGGACTTACTAAATCACCTGAATTTTATACGTTTTCTGTTGTATTAAGTTCTGCTCATATCTTTATTTATCTTTTCTCTATGTTCTCAGGGTTTATTGTTTTCATCTTCTGATGTCAATTAAAACACTTGGTTATTCATTTTAATAAATCTTTTTACTTATAAAGATTTGAACTTTTGAAGATTCCAGCTTACTTGTACGTGTCTAAGGGTCAGGTCCTCTCCATTGTTGCTGGCCTAAGGCTTAGTTCACCATACAGCAATGTATATATTGACCTATTTTCCCCTCGACTTTCTGTGATTCCCTACATCTCACCTTTCTTTGCAGACAACCCATTGGAAATACCCTTAACTTATTTCACAGCCAATAAGTCTTTGAAATAATGTGTATTTTTTAGAGAAATCTTCTTATATAATTAGGCAGAAAATCTGACCTGCCATAGTTTTCAAAACAGCATAATTTCACTCTTCTCAATGATTAATCTGTTGTATTACACAACCTTGGAGTATTTAGCTTAATCAATGACATGTCCTTGAAAAATGTTTTAGAGATCCTACCAGTCTTTGAAAACATCCTTGTGCCTTGTTTCACTTCCAGTTTTATGTATATTTTCTGCCTTGCACCCGATTATTCCTTCATCTGATGGATGGCCTTGGGAATCTAATTCTGGTATTGATGGTTTTGGCTGATTGTCTCCCCTTGTAGCTGCTTTCTTCATTATTGTGTAAATTTAGATAATGAGCTCATGTTTAGCTAAACAGCTGACCTTGTAAGAGGCTTAGGTGTGAACGCTCGTAAGTTTCAGCAGAAAGTCGGCAAAGATTTATTTGTGTCCCTCCAATGAGTGGCCCGCAAGGACCCCGTTTTCTACAAGTGTGGGTCCAATACTCCCTCTAGAGGCAGGGGACTCAGACAGGGCTGCTTTGCGCCCCCCGATCTGGGGCAGGGGCAGTGGGCGGCCTGTGACCCAGGCAGGAGCCCCTACGCGTGTGTCCCAGGGACCCATCTGCCTGCAAACTTCGGTCAACTGGCAGGAAGCTACGATGCCCAGACCTATGCTTAGCTGTGCAGCGCGGTATACTGCACGGACACGTTCCACACACACTTCAAGTAAGAGGGCGGCCTGAGTGGAAAGGTGAGAGTTTGGGCAGCTGTGCAGACAAACAAGGCGCCCTTTGGCCTGGGCCTAAAAGCTTGTGACACTCCACTGGGCCTGCCGGGCTCTGATGGCCCTGCCCTGGGCCCCCTGCTCCCCTGCCCTTTGTTCAGTCACAGCAGAGATGGCCACACCCACTCCCTCAGTGAGGGCAGTGTTCCAACCTCCCTCAGCCCCGCCCCCTCTCCGCAGGTTACCATGGACTACAGAGGCTGCATTTTGAGGCCAGGGCGTTCCGAGAATGCCAAGGGCAGACATGATGACCTTAAATGATTTCCTCTTGTGTCAGTGTTGGTAAACTTTAGGAGCTAGGAAATGGTCCACTTGACAGAAATGTTCAAATTTACTGGCATTTCATATATTGTCTGCTCTAACATTGTCCTGAATCTTTCTGTATATTCTTTACTTATGTTTTGCTTTTCCTTAATCAAAGTGTGTCTTTTAAATCTTTTCAAAGAAGATTCTTTGGACTTACTAAATCACCTGAATTTTATACGTTTTCTGTTGTATTAAGTTCTGCTCATATCTTTATTTATCTTTTCTCTATGTTCTCAGGGTTTATTGTTTTCATCTTCTGATGTCAATTAAAACACTTGGTTATTCATTTTAATAAATCTTTTTACTTATAAAGATTTGAACTTTTGAAGATTCCAGCTTACTTGTACGTGTCTAAGGGTCAGGTCCTCTCCATTGTTGCTGGCGTAACGCTTAGTTCACCATACAGCAATGTATATATTGACCTATTTTCCACTCGACTTTCTGTGATTCCCTACATCTCACCTTTCTTTGCAGACAAGCCATTTGAAATACCCTTAACTTATTTCACAGCCAATAAGTCTTTGAAATAATGTGTATTTTTTAGAGAAATCTTCTTATATACTTAGGCAGAAAATCTGACCTGCCATAGTTTTCAAAACAGCATAATTTCACTCTTCTCAATGATTAATCTGTTGTATTACACAACCTTGGAGAATTTAGCTTTAACAATGACATGTCCTTGAAAAATGTTTTAGAGATCCTACCAGTCTTTGAAAACATCCTTGTGCCTTGTTTCAGTTCCAGTTTTATGTATATTTTCTGCCTTGCACCCGATTATTCCTTCATCTGATGGATGGCCTTGGGAATCTAATTCTGGTATTGATGGTTTTGGCTGATTGTCTCCCCTTGTAGCTGCTTTCTTCATTATTGTGTAAATTTAGATCATGAGCTCATGTTTAGCTAAACAGCTGACCTTGTAAGAGGCTTAGGTGTGAACGCTCGTAAGTTTCAGCAGAGAGTCGGAAAATATTTATTTGTGTCCCTCCAATGAGTGGCCCGCAAGGACCCCGTTTTCTACAAGTGTTGGTCCAATACTCTCTCTAGAGGCAGGGCAATCAGACAGGGCTGCTTTGCGGCCCCCGATCTGGGGCAGGGGCAGTGGGCGGCCTGTGGCCCGGGCAGGAGCCTCTCCGCGTGTGTCCCAGGGACCCATCTGCCTGCGAACTTCGGTCACCTGGCAGGAAGCTATGATGTCCACACCTATGCTTAGCTGTGCAGCGCGGTATACTGCTCGGACACGTTCCACACACACTTCAAGTAAGAGGGCGGCCTGAGTGGAAAGATGAGAGTTTGGGCAGCTGTGCAGACAAAGAAGGCGCCCTTTGGCCTGGGCCTAAAAGTTTGTGACACTCCACTGGGCCTGCCGGGCTCTGAGGGCCCTGCCCTGGGCCCCCTGCTCCCCTGCCCTTTGTTCAGTCACAGCAGAGATGGCCACACCCACTCCCTCAGTGAGGGCAGTGTTCCAACCTCCCTCAGCCCCGCCCCCTCTCCGCAGGTTACCATGGACTACAGAGGCTGCATTCTGAGGCCAGGGCTTTCCGAGAATGCCAAGGGCAGACATGATGACCTTAAATGATTTCCTCTTGTGTCAGTGTTGGAAAACTTTAGGAGCTAGGAAATGGTCCACTTGACAGAAATGTTCAAATTTACTGGCATTTCATATATTCTCTACTCTAACATTGTCCTGACTCTTTCTGTATATTCTTTACTTATGTTTTGGTTTTCCTTAATCAAAGTGTGTCTTTTAAATCTTTTCAAAGAAAATTCTTTGGACTTACTAAATCACCTGAATTTTATACGTTTTCTGTTGTATTAAGTTCTGCTCATATCTTTATTTATCTTTTCTCTATGTTCTCAGGGTTTATTGTTTTCATCTTCTGATGTCAATTAAAACACTTGGTTATTCATTTTAATAAATCTTTTTACTTATAAAGATTTGAACTTTTGAAGATTCCAGCTTACTTGTACGTGTCTAAGGGTCAGGTCCTCTCCATTGTTGCTGGCCTAAGGCTTAGTTCACCATACAGCAATGTATATATTGACCTATTTTCCCCTCGACTTTCTGTGATTCCCTACATCTCACCTTTCTTTGCAGACAACCCATTGGAAATACCCTTAACTTATTTCACAGCCAATAAGTCTTTGAAATAATGTGTATTTTTTAGAGAAATCTTCTTATATAATTAGGCAGAAAATCTGACCTGCCATAGTTTTCAAAACAGCATAATTTCACTCTTCTCAATGATTAATCTGTTGTATTACACAACCTTGGAGTATTTAGCTTAATCAAAGACATGTCCTTGAAAAATGTTTTAGAGATCCTACCAGTCTTTGAAAACATCCTTGTGCCTTGTTTCACTTCCAGTTTTATGTATATTTTCTGCCTTGCACCCGATTATTCCTTCATCTGATGGATGGCCTTGGGAATCTAATTCTGGTATTGATGGTTTTGGCTGATTGTCTCCCCTTGTAGCTGCTTTCTTCATTATTGTGTAAATTTAGATAATGAGCTCATGTTTAGCTAAACAGCTGACCTTGTAAGAGGCTTAGGTGTGAACGCTCGTAAGTTTCAGCAGAAAGTCGGCAAAGATTTATTTGTGTCCCTCCAATGAGTGGCCCGCAAGGACCCCGTTTTCTACAAGTGTGGGTCCAATACTCCCTCTAGAGGCAGGGGACTCAGACAGGGCTGCTTTGCGCCCCCCGATCTGGGGCAGGGGCAGTGGGCGGCCTGTGACCCAGGCAGGAGCCCCTACGCGTGTGTCCCAGGGACCCATCTGCCTGCAAACTTCGGTCAACTGGCAGGAAGCTACGATGCCCAGACCTATGCTTAGCTGTGCAGCGCGGTATACTGCACGGACACGTTCCACACACACTTCAAGTAAGAGGGCGGCCTGAGTGGAAAGGTGAGAGTTTGGGCAGCTGTGCAGACAAAGAAGGCGCCCTTTGGCCTGGGCCTAAAAGCTTGTGACACTCCACTGGGCCTGCCGGGCTCTGAGGGCCCTGCCCTGGGCCCCCTGCTCCCCTGCCCTTTGTTCAGTCACAGCAGAGATGGCCACACCCACTCCCTCAGTGAGGGCAGTGTTCCAACCTCCCTCAGCCCCGCCCCCTCTCCGCAGGTTACCATGGACTACAGAGGCTGCATTCTGAGGCCAGGGCGTTCCGAGAATGCCAAGGGCAGACATGATGACCTTAAATGATTTCCTCTTGTGTCAGTGTTGGTAAACTTTAGGAGCTAGGAAATGGCCCACTTGACAGAAATGTTCAAATTTACTGGCATTTCATATATTCTCTGCTCTAACATTGTCCTGACTCTTTCTGTATATTCTTTACTTATGTTTTGGTTTTCCTTAATCAAAGTGTGTCTTTTAAATCTTTTCAAAGAAGATTCTTTGGACTTACTAAATCACCTGAATTTTATAGGTTTTCTGTTGTATTAAGTTCTGCTCATATCTTTATTTATCTTTTTTCTATGTTCTCAGGGTTTATTGTTTTCATCTTCTGATGTCAATTAAAACACTTGGTTATTCATTTTAATAAATCTTTTTACTTATAAAGATTTGAACTTTTGAAGATTCCAGCTTACTTGTACGTGTCTAAGGGTCAGGTCCTCTCCATTGTTGCTGGCCTAAGGCTTAGTTCACCATACAGCAATGTATATATTGACCTATTTTCCCCTCGACTTTCTGTGATTCCCTACATCTCACCTTTCTTTGCAGACAAGCCATTTGAAATACCCTTAACTTATTTCACAGCCAATAAGTCTTTGAAATAATGTGTATTTTTTAGAGAAATCTTCTTATATACTTAGGCAGAAAATCTGACCTGCCATAGTTTTCAAAACAGCATAATTTCACTCTTCTCAATGATTAATCTGTTGTATTACACCACCTTGGAGTATTTAGCTTTATCAATGACATGTCCTTGAAAAATGTTTTAGAGATCCTACCAGTCTTTGAAAACATCCTTGTGCCTTGTTTCAGTTCCAGTTTTATGTATATTTTCTGCCTTGCACCCGATTATTCCTTCATCTGATGGATGGCCTTGGGAATCTAATTCTGGTATTGATGGTTTTGGCTGATTGTCTCCCCTTGTAGCTGCTTTCTTCATTATTGTGTAAATTTAGATCATGAGCTCATGTTTAGCTAAACAGCTGACTTTGTAAGAGGCTTAGGTGTGAACGCTCGTAAGTTTCAGCAGAGAGTCGGAAAATATTTATTTGTGTCCCTCCAATGAGTGGCCCGCAAGGACCCCGTTTTCTACAAGTGTTGGTCCAATACTCCCTCTAGAGGCAGTGCACTCAGACAGGGCTGCTTTGCGGCCCCCGATCTGGGGCAGGGGCAGTGGGCGGCCTGTGGCCCGGGCAGGAGCCTCTCTGCGTGTGTCCCAGGGACCCATCTGCCTGCGAACTTCGGTCACCTGGCAGGAAGCTACGATGTCCACACCTATGCTTAGCTGTGCAGCGCGGTATACTGCTCGGACACGTTCCACACACACTTCAAGTAAGAGGGCGGCCTGAGTGGAAAGATGAGAGTTTGGGCAGCTGTGCAGACAAAGAAGGCGCCCTTTGGCCTGGGCCTAAAAGCTTGTGACACTCCACTGGGCCTGCCGGGCTCTGAGGGCCCTGCCCTGGGCCCCCTGCTCCCCTGCCCTTTGTTCAGTCACAGCAGAGATGGCCACACCCACTCCCTCAGTGAGGGCAGTGTTCCAACCTCCCTCAGCCCCGCCCCCTCTCCGCAGGTTACCATGGACTACAGAGGCTGCATTCTGAGGCCAGGGCGTTCCGAGAATGCCAAGGGCAGACATGATGACCTTAAATGATTTCCTCTTGTGTCAGTGTTGGAAAACTTTAGGAGCTAGGAAATGGTCCACTTGACAGAAATGTTCAAATTTACTGGCATTTCATATATTCTCTGCTCTAACATTGTCCTGACTCTTTCTGTATATTCTTTACTTATGTTTTTGTTTTCCTTAATCAAAGTGTGTCTTTTAAATCTTTTCAAAGAAAATTCTTTGGACTTACTAAATCACCTGAATTTTATACGTTTTCTGTTGTATTAAGTTCTGCTCATATCTTTATTTATCTTTTCTCTATGTTCTCAGGGTTTATTGTTTTCATCTTCTGATGTCAATTAAAACACTTGGTTATTCATTTTAATAAATCTTTTTACTTATAAAGATTTGAACTTTTGAAGATTCCAGCTTACTTGTACGTGTCTAAGGGTCAGGTCCTCTCCATTGTTGCTGGCCTAAGGCTTAGTTCACCATACAGCAATGTATATATTGACCTATTTTCCCCTCGACTTTCTGTGATTCCCTACATCTCACCTTTCTTTGCAGACAAGCCATTTGAAATACCTTTAACTTATTTCACAGCCAATAAGTCTTTGAAATATTGTGTATTTTTTAGAGAAATCTTCTTATATAATTAGGCAGAAAATCTGACCTGCCATAGTTTTCAAAGCAGCATAATTTCACTCTTCTCAATGATTAATCTGTTGTATTACACAACCTTGGAGTATTTAGCTTTATCAATGACATGTCCTTGAAAAATATTTTAGAGATCCTACCAGTCTTTGAAAACATCCTTGTGCCTTGTTTCAGTTGCAGTTTTATGTATATTTTCTGCCTTGCACCCGATTATTCCTACATCTGATGCATGGCCTTGGGAATCTAATTCTGGTATTGATGGTTTTGGCTGATTGTCTCCCCTTGTAGCTGCTTTCTTCAATATTGTGTAAATTTAGATCATGAGCTCATGTTTAGCTAAACAGCTGACCTTGTAAGAGGCTTAGGTGTGAACGCTCGTAAGTTTCAGCAGAAAGTCGGCAAAGATTTATTTGTGTCCCTCCAATGAGTGGCCCGCAAGGACCCCGTTTTCTACAAGTGTGGGTCCAATACTCCCTCTAGAGGCAGGGGACTCAGACAGGGCTGCTTTGCGGCCCCCGATCTGGGGCAGGGGCAGTGGGCGGCCTGTGACCCGGGCAGGAGCCCCTCCGCGTGTGTCCCAGGGACCCATCTGCCTGCAAACTTCGGTCACCTGGCAGGAAGCTACGATGCCTAGACCTATGCTTAGCTGTGCAGCGCGGTATACTGCACGGACACGTTCCACACACACTTCAAGTAAGAGGGCGGCCTGAATGGAAAGGTGAGAGTTTGGGCAGCTGTGCAGACAAAGAAGGCGCCCATTGTCCTGGGCCTAAAAGCTTGTGACACTCCACTGGGCCTGCCGGGCTCTGAGGGCCCTGCCCTGGGCCCCCTGCTCCCCTGCCCTTTGTTCAGTCACAGCAGAGATGGCCACACCCACTCCCTCAGTGAGGGCAGTGTTCCAACCTCCCTCAGCCCCGCCCCCTCTCCGCAGGTTACCATGGACTACAGAGGCTGCATTCTGAGGCCAGGGCGTTCCGAGAATGCCAAGGGCAGACATGATGACCTTAAATGATTTCCTCTTGTGTCAGTGTTGGTAAACTTTAGGAGCTAGGAAATGGTCCACTTGACAGAAATGTTCAAATTTACTTGCATTTTATATATTGTCTGCTCTAACATTGTCCTGACTCTTTCTGTATATTCTTTACTTATGTTTTGGTTTTCCTTAATCAAAGTGTGTCTTTTAAATCTTTTCAAAGAAGATTCTTTGGACTTACTAAATCACCTGAATTTTATACGTTTTCTGTTGTATTAAGTTCTGCTCATATCTTTATTTATCTTTTCTCTATGTTCTCAGGGTTTATTGTTTTCATCTTCTGATGTCAATTAAAACACTTGGTTATTCATTTTAATAAATCTTTTTACTTATAAAGATTTGAACTTTTGAAGATTCCAGCTTACTTGTACGTGTCTAAGGGTCAGGTCCTCTCCATTGTTGCTGGCCTAAGGCTTAGTTCACCATACAGCAATGTATATATTGACCTATTTTCCACTCGACTTTCTGTGATTCCCTACATCTCACCTTTCTTTGCAGACAAGCAATTTGAAATACCTTTAACATATTTCACAGCCAATAAGTCTTTGAAATATTGTGTATTTTTTAGAGAAATCTTCTTATATAATTAGGCAGAAAATCTGACCTGCCATAGTTTTCAAAGCAGCATAATTTCACTCTTCTCAATGATTAATCTGTTGTATTACACAACCTTGGAGTATTTAGCTTTATCAATGACATGTCCTTGAAAAATGTTTTAGAGATCCTACCAGTCTTTGAAAACATCCTTGTGCCTTGTTTCAGTTGCAGTTTTATGTATATTTTCTGCCTTGCACCCGATTATTCCTACATCTGATGCATGGCCTTGGGAATCTAATTCTGGTATTGATGGTTTTGGCTGATTGTCTCCCCTTGTAGCTGCTTTCTTCAATATTGTGTAAATTTAGATCATGAGCTCATGTTTAGCTAAACAGCTGACCTTGTAAGAGGCTTAGGTGTGAACGCTCGTAAGTTTCAGCAGAAAGTCGGCAAAGATTTATTTGTGTCCCTCCAATGAGTGGCCCGCAAGGACCCCGTTTTCTACAAGTGTGGGTCCAATACTCCCTCTAGAGGCAGGGGACTCAGACAGGGCTGCTTTGCGGCCCCCGATCTGGGGCAGGGGCAGTGGGCGGCCTGTGACCCAGGCAGGAGCCCCTCCGCGTGTGTCCCAGGGACCCATCTGCCTGCAAACTTCGGTCACCTGGCAGGAAGCTACGATGCCCAGACCTATGCTTAGCTGTGCAGCACGGTATACTGCACGGACACGTTCCACACACACTTCAAGTAAGAGGGCGGCCTGAGTGGAAAGGTGAGAGTTTGGGCAGCTGTGCAGACAAAGAAGGCGCCCATTGTCCTGGGCCTAAAAGCTTGTGACACTCCACTGGGCCTGCCGGGCTCTGAGGGCCCTGCCCTGGGCCCCCTGCTCCCCTGCCCTTTGTTCAGTCACAGCAGAGATGGCCACACCCACTCCCTCAGTGAGGGCAGTGTTCCAACCTCCCTCAGCCCCGCCCCCTCTCCGCAGGTTACCATGGACTACAGAGGCTGCATTCTGAGGCCAGGGCGTTCCGAGAATGCCAAGGGCAGACATGATGACCTTAAATGATTTCCTCTTGTGTCAGTGTTGGTAAACTTTAGGAGCTAGGAAATGGTCCACTTGACAGAAATGTTCAAATTTACTTGCATTTTATATATTGTCTGCTCTAACATTGTCCTGACTCTTTCTGTATATTCTTTACTTATGTTTTGGTTTTCCTTAATCAAAGTGTGTCTTTTAAATCTTTTCAAAGAAGATTCTTTGGACTTACTAAATCACCTGAATTTTATACGTTTTCTGTTGTATTAAGTTCTGCTCATATCTTTATTTATCTTTTCTCTATGTTCTCAGGGTTTATTGTTTTCATCTTCTGATGTCAATTAAAACACTTGGTTATTCATTTTAATAAATCTTTTTACTTATAAAGATTTGAACTTTTGAAGATTCCAGCTTACTTGTACGTGTCTAAGGGTCAGGTCCTCTCCATTGTTGCTGGCCTAAGGCTTAGTTCACCATACAGCAATGTATATATTGACCTATTTTCCACTCGACTTTCTGTGATTCCCTACATCTCACCTTTCTTTGCAGACAAGCAATTTGAAATACCTTTAACATATTTCACAGCCAATAAGTCTTTGAAATATTGTGTATTTTTTAGAGAAATCTTCTTATATAATTAGGCAGAAAATCTGACCTGCCATAGTTTTCAAAGCAGCATAATTTCACTCTTCTCAATGATTAATCTGTTGTATTACACAACCTTGGAGTATTTAGCTTTATCAATGACATGTCCTTGAAAAATGTTTTAGAGATCCTACCAGTCTTTGAAAACATCCTTGTGCCTTGTTTCAGTTGCAGTTTTATGTATATTTTCTGCCTTGCACCCGATTATTCCTACATCTGATGCATGGCCTTGGGAATCTAATTCTGGTATTGATGGTTTTGGCTGATTGTCTCCCCTTGTAGCTGCTTTCTTCAATATTGTGTAAATTTAGATCATGAGCTCATGTTTAGCTAAACAGCTGACCTTGTAAGAGGCTTAGGTGTGAACGCTCGTAAGTTTCAGCAGAAAGTCGGCAAAGATTTATTTGTGTCCCTCCAATGAGTGGCCCGCAAGGACCCCGTTTTCTACAAGTGTGGGTCCAATACTCCCTCTAGAGGCAGGGGACTCAGACAGGGCTGCTTTGCGGCCCCCGATCTGGGGCAGGGGCAGTGGGCGGCCTGTGACCCAGGCAGGAGCCCCTCCGCGTGTGTCCCAGGGACCCATCTGCCTGCAAACTTCGGTCACCTGGCAGGAAGCTACGATGCCCAGACCTATGCTTAGCTGTGCAGCACGGTATACTGCACGGACACGTTCCACACACACTTCAAGTAAGAGGGCGGCCTGAGTGGAAAGGTGAGAGTTTGGGCAGCTGTGCAGACAAAGAAGGCGCCCATTGTCCTGGGCCTAAAAGCTTGTGACACTCCACTGGGCCTGCCGGGCTCTGAGGGCCCTGCCCTGGGCCCCCTGCTCCCCTGCCCTTTGTTCAGTCACAGCAGAGATGGCCACACCCACTCCCTCAGTGAGGGCAGTGTTCCAACCTCCCTCAGCCCCGCCCCCTCTCCGCAGGTTACCATGGACTACAGAGGCTGCATTCTGAGGCCAGGGCGTTCCGAGAATGCCAAGGGCAGACATGATGACCTTAAATGATTTCCTCTTGTGTCAGTGTTGGTAAACTTTAGGAGCTAGGAAATGGTCCACTTGACAGAAATGTTCAAATTTACTGGCATTTCATATATTGTCTGCTCTAACATTGTCCTGACTCTTTCTGTATATTCTTTACTTATGTTTTGGTTTTCCTTAATCAAAGTGTGTCTTTTAAATCTTTTCAAAGAAGATTCTTTGGACTTACTAAATCACCTGAATTTTATACGTTTTCTGTTGTATTATGTTCTGCTCATATCTTTATTTATCTTTTCTCTATGTTCTCAGGGTTTATTGTTTTCATCTTCTGATGTCAATTAAAACACTTGGTTATTCATTTTAATAAATCTTTTTACTTATAAAGATTTGAACTTTTGAAGATTCCAGCTTACTTGTACGTTTCTAAGGGTCAGGTCCTCTCCATTGTTGCTGGCCTAAGGCTTAGTTCACCATACAGCAATGTATATATTGACCTATTTTCCACTCGACTTTCTGTGATTCCCTACATCTCACCTTTCTTTGCAGACAAGCCATTTGAAATACCCTTAACTTATTTCACAGCCAATAAGTCTTTGAAATAATGTGTATTTTTTAGAGAAATCTTCTTATATAATTAGGCAGAAAATCTGACCTGCCATAGTTTTCAAAGCAGCATAATTTCACTCTTCTCAATGATTAATCTGTTGTATTACACAACCTTAGAGTATTTAGCTTTATCAATGACATGTCCTTGAAAAATGTTTTAGAGATCCTACCAGTCTTTGAAAACATCCTTGTGCCTTGTTTCAGTTCCAGTTTTATGTATATTTTCTGCCTTGCACCCGATTATTCCTTCATCTGATGGATGGCCTTGGGAATCTAATTCTGGTATTGATGGTTTTGGCTGATTGTCTCCCCTTGTAGCTGCTTTCTTCATTATTGTGTAAATTTAGATCATGAGCTCATGTTTAGCTAAACAGCTGACCTTGTAAGAGGCTTAGGTGTGAACGCTCGTAAGTTTCAGCAGAAAGTCGGCAAAGATTTATTTGTGTCCCTCCAATGAGTGGCCCGCAAGGACCCCATTTTCTACAAGTGTTGGTCCAATACTCCCTCTAGAGGCAGGGGACTCAGTCAGGGCTGCTTTGCAGCCCCCGATCTGGGGCAGGGGCTGTGGGCGGCCTGTGGCCCGGGCAGGAGCCTCTCCGCGTGTGTCCCAGGGACCCATCTGCCTGCGAACTTCGGTCACCTGGCAGGAAGCTACGATGCCCAGACCTATGCTTAGCTGTGCAGCGCGGTATACTGCACGGACACGTTCCACACACACTTCAAGTAAGAGGGCGGCCTGAGTGGAAAGATGAGAGTTTGGGCAGCTGTGCAGACAAAGAAGGCGCCCTTTGGCCTGGGCCTAAAAGCTTGTGACAATCCACTGGGCCTGACGGGCTCTGAGGGCCCTGCCCTGGGCCCCATGCTCCCCTGCGCTTTATTCAGTCACAGCAGAGATGGCCACACCCACTCCCTCAGTGAGGGCAGTGTTCCAACCTCCCTCAGCCCCGCCCCCTCTCCGCAGGTTACCATGGACTACAGAGGCTGCATTCTGAGGCCAGGGCGTTCCGAGAATGCCAAGGGCAGACATGATGACCTTAAATGATTTCCTCTTGTGTCAGTGTTGGTAAACTTTAGGAGCTAGGAAATGGTCCACTTTACAGAAATGTTCAAATTTACTGGCATTTCATATATTCTCTGCTCTAACATTGTCCTGACTCTTTCTGTATATTCTTTACTTATGTTTTGGTTTTCCTTAATCAAAGTGTGTCTTTTAAATCTTTTCAAAGAAAATTCTTTGGACTTACTAAATCACCTGAATTTTATACGTTTTCTGTTGTATTAAGTTCTGCTCATATCTTTATTTATCTATTTTCTATGTTCTCAGGGTTTATTGTTTTCATCTTCTGATGTCAATTAAAACACTTGGTTATTCATTTTAATAAATCTTTTTACTTATAAAGATTTGAACTTTGGAAGATTCCAGCTTACTTGTACGTGTCTAAGGGTCAGGTCCTCTCCATTGTTGCTGGCCTAAGGCTTAGTTCACCATACAGCAATGTATCTATTGACCTATTTTCCCCTCGACTTTCTGTGATTCCCTACATCTCACCTTTCTTTGCAGACAAGCCATTTGAAATACCCTTAACTTATTTCACAGCCAATAAGTCTTTGAAATAATGTGTATTTTTTAGAGAAATCTTCTTATATAATTAGGCAGAAAATCTGACCTGCCATAGTTTTCAACACAGCATAATTTCACTCTTCTCAATGATTAATCTGTTGTATTACACAACCTTGGAGTATTTAGCTTTATCAATGACATGTCCTTGAAAAATGTTTTAGAGATCCTACCAGTCTTCTACAACATCCTTGTTCCTTGTTTCAGTTCCAGTTTTATGTATATTTTCTGCCTTGCACCCGATTATTCCTACATCTGATGGATGGCCTTGGGAATCTAATTCTGGTATTGATGGTTTTGGCTGATTGTCTCCCCTTGTAGCTGCTTTCTTCAATATTGTGTAAATTTAGATCATGAGCTCATGTTTAGCTAAACAGCTGACCTTGTAAGAGGCTTAGGTGTGAACGCTCGTAAGTTTCAGCAGAAAGTCGGCCAAGATTTATTTGTGTCCCTACAATGAGTGGCCCGCAAGGACCCCGTTTTCTACAAGTGTTGGTCCAATACTCCCTCTAGAGGCAGGGGATTCAGACAGGGCTGTTTTGCGGCCCCCGATCTGGGGCAGTGGCAGTGGGCGGCCTGTGGCCCGGGCAGGAGCCTCTCCGCGTGTGTCCCAGGGACCCATCTGCCTGCGAACTTCGGTCACCTGGCAGGAAGCTACGATGCCCAGACCTATGCTTAGCTATACAGCGCGGTATACTGCACGGACACGTTCCACACACACTTCAAGTAAGAGGGCGGCCTGAGTGGAAAGGTGAGAGTTTGGGCAGCTGTGCAGACAAAGAAGGCGCCCTTTGGCCTGGGCCTAAAAGCTTTTGACACTCCACTGGGCCTGCCGGGCTCTGAGGGCCCTGCCCTGGGCCCCCTGCTCCCCTGCCCTTTGTTCAGTCACAGCAGAGATGGCCACACCCACTCCCTCAGTGAGGGCAGTGTTCCAACCTCCCTCAGCCTCGCCCCCTCTCCGCAGGTTACCATGGACTACAGAGGCTGCATTCTGAGGCCAGGGCATTCCGAGAATGCCAAGGGCAGACATGATGACCTTAAATGATTTCCTCTTGTGTCAGTGTTGGTAAACTTTAGGAGCTAGCAAATGGTCCACTTGACAGAAATGTTCAAATTTACTGGCATTTCATATATTGTCTGCTCTAACATTGTCCTGACTCTTTCTGTATATTTTTTACTTATGTTTTGGTTTTCCTTAATCAAAGTGTGTCTTTTAAATCTTTTCAAAGAAGATTATTTGGACTTACTAAATCACCTGAATTTTATACGTTTTCTGTTGTATTAAGTTCTGCTCATATCTATATTTATCTTTTCTCTATGTTCTCAGGGTTTATTGTTTTCATCTTCTGATGTCAATTAAAACACTTGGTTATTCATTTTAATAAATCTTTTTACTTATAAAGATTTGAACTTTTGAAGATTCCAGCTTACTTGTACGTGTCTAAGGGTCAGGTCCTCTCCATTGTTGCTGGCCTAAGGCTTAGTTCACCATACAGCAATGTATATATTGACCTATTTTCCACTCGACTTTCTGTGATTCCCTACATCTCACCTTTCTTTGCAGACAAGCCATTTGAAATACCCTTAACTTATTTCACAGCCAATAAGTCTTTGAAATAATGTGTATTTTTAGAGAAATCTTCTTATATAATTAGGCAGAAAATCTGACCTGCCATAGTTTTCAAAACAGCATAATTTCACTCTTCTCAATGATTAATCTGTTGTATTACACAACCTTGGAGTATTTAGCTTTATCAATGACATGTCCTTGAAAAATGTTTTAGAGATCCTACCAGTCTTTGAAAACATCCTTGTGCCTTGTTTCAGTTCCAGTTTTATGTATATTTTCTGCCTTGCACCTGATTATTCCTTCATCTGATGGATGGCCTTGGGAATCTAATTCTGGTATTGATGGTTTTGGCTGATTGTCTCCCCTTGTAGCTGCTTTCTTCATTATTGTGTAAATTTAGATCATGAGCTCATGTTTAGCTAAACAGCTGGCCTTGTAAGAGGCTTAGGTGTGAACGCTCATAAGTTTCAGCAGAAAGTCGGCAAAGATTTATTTGTGTCCCTCCAATGAGTGGCCCGCAAGGACCCCATTTTCTACAAGTGTTGGTCCAATACTCCCTCTAGAGGCAGGGGACTCAGACAGGGCTGCTTTGCGGCCCGTGATCTGGGGCAGTGGCAGTGGGTGGCCTGTGACCCAGGCAGGAGCCTCTCCGCGTGTGTCCGAGGGACCCATCTTCCTGCGACCTTCGGTCACCTGGCAGGAAGCTACGATGCCCAGACCTATGCTTAGCTGTGCAGCGCTGTATACTGCATGGACACGTTCCACACACACTTCAAGTAAGAGGGCGGCCTGAGTGGAAAGGTGAGAGTTTGGGCAGCTGTGCAGACAAAGAAGGCGCCCTTTGGCCTGGGCCTAAAAGCTTGTGACACTCCACTGGGCCTGCCGGGCTCTGATGGCCCTGCCCTGGGCCCCCTGCTCCCCTGCCCTTTGTTCAGTCACAGCAGAGATGGCCACACCCACTCCCTCAGTGAGGGCAGTGTTCCAACCTCCCTCAGCCCCGCCCTCTCTCCGCAGGTTACCATGGACTAGAGAGGCTGCATTTTGAGGCCAGGGCGTTCCGAGAATGCCAAGGGCAGACATGATGACCTTAAATGATTTCCTCTTGTGTCAGTGTTGGTAAACTTTAGGAGCTAGGAAATGGTCCACTTGACAGAAATGTTCAAATTTACTGGCATTTCATATATTGTCTGCTCTAACATTGTCCTGAATCTTTCTGTATATTCTTTACTTATGTTTTGGTTTTCCTTAATCAAAGTGTGTCTTTTAAGTTTTTTCAAAGAAGATTCTTTGGACTTACTAAATGACCTAAATTTTATACGTTTTCTGTTGTATTAAGTTCTGCTCATATCTTTATTTATCTTTTCTCTATGTTCTCAGGGTTTATTGTTTTCATCTTCTGATGTCAATTAAAACACTTGGTTATTCATTTTAATAAATCTTTTTACTTATAAAGATTTGAACTTTTGAAGATTCCAGCTTACTTGTACGTGTCTAAGGGTCAGGTCCTCTCCATTGTTGCTGGCCTAAGGCTTAGTTCACCATACAGCAATGTATATATTGACCTATTTTCCACTCGACTTTCTGTGATTCCCTACATCTCACCTTTCTTTGCAGACAAGCCATTTGAAATACCTTTAACTTATTTCACAGCCAATAAGTCTTTGAAATATTGTGTATTTTTTAGAGAAATCTTCTTATATAATTAGGCAGAAAATCTGACCTGCCATAGTTTTCAAAGCAGCATAATTTCACTCTTCTCAATGATTAATCTGTTGTATTACACAACCTTGGAGTATTTAGCTTTATCAATGACATGTCCTTGAAAAATATTTTAGAGATCCTACCAGTCTTTGAAAACATCCTTGTGCCTTGTTTCAGTTGCAGTTTTATGTATATTTTCTGCCTTGCACCCGATTATTCCTACATCTGATGCATGGCCTTGGGAATCTAATTCTGGTATTGATGGTTTGGGCTGATTGTCTCCCCTTGTAGCTGCTTTCTTCAATATTGTGTAAATTTAGATCATGAGCTCATGTTTAGCTAAACAGCTGACCTTGTAAGAGGCTTAGGTGTGAACGCTCGTAAGTTTCAGCAGAAAGTCGGCAAAGATTTATTTGTGTCCCTCCAATGAGTGGCCCGCAAGGACCCCGTTTTCTACAAGTGTGGGTCCAATACTCCCTCTAGAGGCAGGGGACTCAGACAGGGCTGCTTTGCGGCCCCCGATCTGGGGCAGGGGCAGTGGGCGGCCTGTGACCCAGGCAGGAGCCCCTCCGCGTGTGTCCCAGGGACCCATCTGCCTGCAAACTTCGGTCACCTGGCAGGAAGCTACGATGCCCAGACCTATGCTTAGCTGTGCAGCGCGGTATACTGCACGGACACGTTCCACACACACTTCAAGTAAGAGGGCGGCCTGAGTGGAAAGATGAGAGTTTGGGCAGCTGTGCAGACAAAGAAGGCGCCCATTGTCCTGGGCCTAAAAGCTTGTGACACTCCACTGGGCCTGCCGGGCTCTGAGGGCCCTGCCCTGGGCCCCCTGCTCCCCTGCCCTTTGTTCAGTCACAGCAGAGATGGCCACACCCACTCCCTCAGTGAGGGCAGTGTTCCAACCTCCCTCAGCCCCGCCCCCTCTCCGCAGGTTACCATGGACTACAGAGGCTGCATTCTGAGGCCAGGGCGTTCCGAGAATGCCAAGGGCAGACATGATGACCTTAAATGATTTCCTCTTGTGTCAGTGTTGGTAAACTTTAGGAGCTAGGAAATGGTCCACTTGACAGAAATGTTCAAATTTACTGGCATTTCATATATTGTCTGCTCTAACATTGTCCTGACTCTTTCTGTATATTCTTTACTTATGTTTTGGTTTTCCTTAATCAAAGTGTGTCTTTTAAATCTTTTCAAAGAAGATTATTTGGACTTACTAAATCACCTGAATTTTATACGTTTTCTGTTGTATTAAGTTCTGCTCATATCTATATTTATCTTTTCTCTATGTTCTCAGGGTTTATTGTTTTCATCTTCTGATGTCAATTAAAACACTTGGTTATTCATTTTAATAAATCTTTTTACTTATAAAGATTTGAACTTTTGAAGATTCCAGCTTACTTGTACGTGTCTAAGGGTCAGGTCCTCTCCATTGTTGCTGGCCTAAGGCTTAGTTCACCATACAGCAATGTATATATTGACCTATTTTCCACTCGACTTTCTGTGATTCCCTACATCTCACCTTTCTTTGCACACAAGCCATTTGAAATACCCTTAACTTATTTCACAGCCAATAAGTCTTTGAAATAATGTGTATTTTTAGAGAAATCTTCTTATATAATTAGGCAGAAAATCTGACCTGCCATAGTTTTCAAAACAGCATAATTTCACTCTTCTCAATGATTAATCTGTTGTATTACACGACCTTGGAGTATTTAGCTTTATCAATGACATGTCCTTGAAAAATGTTTTAGAGATCCTACCAGTCTTTGAAAACATCCTTGTGCCTTGTTTCAGTTCCAGTTTTATGTATATTTTCTGCCTTGCACCTGATTATTCCTTCATCTGATGGATGGCCTTGGGAATCTAATTCTGGTATTGATGGTTTTGGCTGATTGTCTCCCCTTGTAGCTGCTTTCTTCATTATTGTGTAAATTTAGATCATGAGCTCATGTTTAGCTAAACAGCTGACCTTGTAAGAGGCTTAGGTGTGAACGCTCATAAGTTTCAGCAGAAAGTCGGCAAAGATTTATTTGTGTCCCTCCAATGAGTGGCCCGCAAGGACCCCATTTTCTACAAGTGTTGGTCCAATACTCCCTCTAGAGGCAGGGGACTCAGACAGGGCTGCTTTGCGGCCCGTGATCTGGGGCAGTGGCAGTGGGTGGCCTGTGACCCAGGCAGGAGCCTCTCCGCGTGTGTCCGAGGGACCCATCTTCCTGCGACCTTCGGTCACCTGGCAGGAAGCTACGATGCCCAGACCTATGCTTAGCTGTGCAGCGCTGTATACTGCATGGACACGTTCCACACACACTTCAAGTAAGAGGGCGGCCTGAGTGGAAAGGTGAGAGTTTGGGCAGCTGTGCAGACAAAGAAGGCGCCCTTTGGCCTGGGCCTAAAAGCTTGTGACACTCCACTGGGCCTGCCGGGCTCTGATGGCCCTGCCCTGGGCCCCCTGCTCCCCTGCCCTTTGTTCAGTCACAGCAGAGATGGCCACACCCACTCCCTCAGTGAGGGCAGTGTTCCAACCTCCCTCAGCCCCGCCCCCTCTCCGCAGGTTACCATGGACTACAGAGGCTGCATTTTGAGGCCAGGGCGTTCCGAGAATGCCAAGGGCAGACATGATGACCTTAAATGATTTCCTCTTGTGTCAGTGTTGGTAAACTTTAGGAGCTAGGAAATGGTCCACTTGACAGAAATGTTCAAATTTACTGGCATTTCATATATTGTCTGCTCTAACATTGTCCTGAATCTTTCTGTATATTCTTTACTTATGTTTTGGTTTTCCTTAATCAAAGTGTGTCTTTTAAGTTTTTTCAAAGAAGATTCTTTGGACTTACTAAATGACCTAAATTTTATACGTTTTCTGTTGTATTAAGTTCTGCTCATATCTTTATTTATCTTTTCTCTATGTTCTCAGGGTTTATTGTTTTCATCTTCTGATGTCAATTAAAACACTTGGTTATTCATTTTAATAAATCTTTTTACTTATAAAGATTTGAACTTTTGAAGATTCCAGCTTACTTGTACGTGTCTAAGGGTCAGGTCCTCTCCATTGTTGCTGGCCTAAGGCTTAGTTCACCATACAGCAATGTATATATTGACCTATTTTCCACTCGACTTTCTGTGATTCCCTACATCTCACCTTTCTTTGCAGACAAGCCATTTGAAATACCTTTAACTTATTTCACAGCCAATAAGTCTTTGAAATATTGTGTATTTTTTAGAGAAATCTTCTTATATAATTAGGCAGAAAATCTGACCTGCCATAGTTTTCAAAGCAGCATAATTTCACTCTTCTCAATGATTAATCTGTTGTATTACACAACCTTGGAGTATTTAGCTTTATCAATGACATGTCCTTGAAAAATATTTTAGAGATCCTACCAGTCTTTGAAAACATCCTTGTGCCTTGTTTCAGTTGCAGTTTTATGTATATTTTCTGCCTTGCACCCGATTATTCCTACATCTGATGCATGGCCTTGGGAATCTAATTCTGGTATTGATGGTTTTGGCTGATTGTCTCCCCTTGTAGCTGCTTTCTTCAATATTGTGTAAATTTAGATCATGAGCTCATGTTTAGCTAAACAGCTGACCTTGTAAGAGGCTTAGGTGTGAACGCTCGTAAGTTTCAGCAGAAAGTCGGCAAAGATTTATTTGTGTCCCTCCAATGAGTGGCCCGCAAGGACCCCGTTTTCTACAAGTGTGGGTCCAATACTCCCTCTAGAGGCAGGGGACTCAGACAGGGCTGCTTTGCGGCCCCCGATCTGGGGCAGGGGCAGTGGGCGGCCTGTGACCCAGGCAGGAGCCCCTCCGCGTGTGTCCCAGGGACCCATCTGCCTGCAAACTTCGGTCACCTGGCAGGAAGCTACGATGCCCAGACCTATGCTTAGCTGTGCAGCGCGGTATACTGCACGGACACGTTCCACACACACTTCAAGTAAGAGGGCGGCCTGAGTGGAAAGATGAGAGTTTGGGCAGCTGTGCAGACAAAGAAGGCGCCCATTGTCCTGGGCCTAAAAGCTTGTGACACTCCACTGGGCCTGCCGGGCTCTGAGGGCCCTGCCCTGGGCCCCCTGCTCCCCTGCCCTTTGTTCAGTCACAGCAGAGATGGCCACACCCACTCCCTCAGTGAGGGCAGTGTTCCAACCTCCCTCAGCCCCGCCCCCTCTCCGCAGGTTACCATGGACTACAGAGGCTGCATTCTGAGGCCAGGGCGTTCCGAGAATGCCAAGGGCAGACATGATGACCTTAAATGATTTCCTCTTGTGTCAGTGTTGGTAAACTTTAGGAGCTAGGAAATGGTCCACTTGACAGAAATGTTCAAATTTACTGGCATTTCATATATTGTCTGCTCTAACATTGTCCTGACTCTTTCTGTATATTCTGTACTTATGTTTTGGTTTTCCTTAATCAAAGTGTGTCTTTTAAATCTTTTCAAAGAAGATTATTTGGACTTACTAAATCACCTGAATTTTATACGTTTTCTGTTGTATTAAGTTCTGCTCATATCTATATTTATCTTTTCTCTATGTTCTCAGGGTTTATTGTTTTCATCTTCTGATGTCAATTAAAACACTTGGTTATTCATTTTAATAAATCTTTTTACTTATAAAGATTTGAACTTTTGAAGATTCCAGCTTACTTGTACGTGTCTAAGGGTCAGGTCCTCTCCATTGTTGCTGGCCTAAGGCTTAGTTCACCATACAGCAATGTATATATTGACCTATTTTCCACTCGACTTTCTGTGATTCCCTACATCTCACCTTTCTTTGCAGACAAGCCATTTGAAATACCCTTAACTTATTTCACAGCCAATAAGTCTTTGAAATAATGTGTATTTTTTAGAGAAATCTTCTTATATAATTAGGCAGAAAATCTGACCTGCCATAGTTTTCAAAGCAGCATAATTTCACTCTTCTCAATGATTAATCTGTTGTATTACACAACCTTAGAGTATTTAGCTTTATCAATGACATGTCCTTGAAAAATGTTTTAGAGATCCTACCAGTCTTTGAAAACATCCTTGTGCCTTGTTTCAGTTCCAGTTTTATGTATATTTTCTGCCTTGCACCCGATTATTCCTTCATCTGATGGATGGCCTTGGGAATCTAATTCTGGTATTGATGGTTTTGGCTGATTGTCTCCCCTTGTAGCTGCTTTCTTCATTATTGTGTAAATTTAGATCATGAGCTCATGTTTAGCTAAACAGCTGACCTTGTAAGAGGCTTAGGTGTGAACGCTCGTAAGTTTCAGCAGAAAGTCGGCAAAGATTTATTTGTGTCCCTCCAATGAGTGGCCCGCAAGGACCCCATTTTCTACAAGTGTTGGTCCAATACTCCCTCTAGAGGCAGGGGACTCAGTCAGGGCTGCTTTGCAGCCCCCGATCTGGGGCAGGGGCTGTGGGCGGCCTGTGGCCCGGGCAGGAGCCTCTCCGCGTGTGTCCCAGGGACCCATCTGCCTGCGAACTTCGGTCACCTGGCAGGAAGCTACGATGCCCAGACCTATGCTTAGCTGTGCAGCGCGGTATACTGCACGGACACGTTCCACACACACTTCAAGTAAGAGGGCGGCCTGAGTGGAAAGATGAGAGTTTGGGCAGCTGTGCAGACAAAGAAGGCGCCCTTTGGCCTGGGCCTAAAAGCTTGTGAAAATCCACTGGGCCTGACGGGCTCTGAGGGCCCTGCCCTGGGCCCCATGCTCCCCTGCGCTTTATTCAGTCACAGCAGAGATGGCCACACCCACTCCCTCAGTGAGGGCAGTGTTCCAACCTCCCTCAGCCCCGCCCCCTCTCCGCAGGTTACCATGGACTACAGAGGCTGCATTCTGAGGCCAGGGCGTTCCGAGAATGCCAAGGGCAGACATGATGACCTTAAATGATTTCCTCTTGTGTCAGTGTTGGTAAACTTTAGGAGCTAGGAAATGGTCCACTTTACAGAAATGTTCAAATTTACTGGCATTTCATATATTCTCTGCTCTAACATTGTCCTGACTCTTTCTGTATATTCTTTACTTATGTTTTGGTTTTCCTTAATCAAAGTGTGTCTTTTAAATCTTTTCAAAGAAAATTCTTTGGACTTACTAAATCACCTGAATTTTATACGTTTTCTGTTGTATTAAGTTCTGCTCATATCTTTATTTATCTATTTTCTATGTTCTCAGGGTTTATTGTTTTCATCTTCTGATGTCAATTAAAACACTTGGTTATTCATTTTAATAAATCTTTTTACTTATAAAGATTTGAACTTTGGAAGATTCCAGCTTACTTGTACGTGTCTAAGGGTCAGGTCCTCTCCATTGTTGCTGACCTAAGGCTTAGTTCACCATACAGCAATGTATCTATTGACCTATTTTCCCCTCGACTTTCTGTGATTCCCTACATCTCACCTTTCTTTGCAGACAAGCCATTTGAAATACCCTTAACTTATTTCACAGCCAATAAGTCTTTGAAATAATGTGTATTTTTTAGAGAAATCTTCTTATATAATTAGGCAGAAAATCTGACCTGCCATAGTTTTCAACACAGCATAATTTCACTCTTCTCAATGATTAATCTGTTGTATTACACAACCTTGGAGTATTTAGCTTTATCAATGACATGTCCTTGAAAAATGTTTTAGAGATCCTACCAGTCTTCTACAACATCCTTGTTCCTTGTTTCAGTTCCAGTTTTATGTATATTTTCTGCCTTGCACCCGATTATTCCTACATCTGATGGATGGCCTTGGGAATCTAATTCTGGTATTGATGGTTTTGGCTGATTGTCTCCCCTTGTAGCTGCTTTCTTCAATATTGTGTAAATTTAGATCATGAGCTCATGTTTAGCTAAACAGCTGACCTTGTAAGAGGCTTAGGTGTGAACGCTCGTAAGTTTCAGCAGAAAGTCGGCCAAGATTTATTTGTGTCCCTACAATGAGTGGCCCGCAAGGACCCCGTTTTCTACAAGTGTTGGTCCAATACTCCCTCTAGAGGCAGGGGATTCAGACAGGGCTGTTTTGCGGCCCCCGATCTGGGGCAGGGGCAGTGGGCGGCCTGTGGCCCGGGCAGGAGCCTCTCCGCGTGTGTCCCAGGGACCCATCTGCCTGCGAACTTCGGTCACCTGGCAGGAAGCTACGATGCCCAGACCTATGCTTAGCTATACAGCACGGTATACTGCACGGACACGTTCCACACACACTTCAAGTAAGAGGGCGGCCTGAGTGGAAAGGTGAGAGTTTGGGCAGCTGTGCAGACAAAGAAGGCGCCCTTTGGCCTGGGCCTAAAAGCTTTTGACACTCCACTGGGCCTGCCGGGCTCTGAGGGCCCTGCCCTGGGCCCCATGCTCCCCTGCCCTTTGTTCAGTCACAGCAGAGATGGCCACACCCACTCCCTCAGTGAGGGCAGTGTTCCAACCTCCCTCAGCCTCGCCCCCTCTCCGCAGGTTACCATGGACTACAGAGGCTGCATTCTGAGGCCAGGGCATTCCGAGAATGCCAAGGGCAGACATGATGACCTTAAATGATTTCCTCTTGTGTCAGTGTTGGTAAACTTTAGGAGCTAGCAAATGGTCCACTTGACAGAAATGTTCAAATTTACTGGCATTTCATATATTGTCTGCTCTAACATTGTCCTGACTCTTTCTGTATATTTTTTACTTATGTTTTGGTTTTCCTTAATCAAAGTGTGTCTTTTAAATCTTTTCAAAGAAGATTATTTGGACTTACTAAATCACCTGAATTTTATACGTTTTCTGTTGTATTAAGTTCTGCTCATATCTATATTTATCTTTTCTCTATGTTCTCAGGGTTTATTGTTTTCATCTTCTGATGTCAATTAAAACACTTGGTTATTCATTTTAATAAATCTTTTTACTTATAAAGATTTGAACTTTTGAAGATTCCAGCTTACTTGTACGTGTCTAAGGGTCAGGTCCTCTCCATTGTTGCTGGCCTAAGGCTTAGTTCACCATACAGCAATGTATATATTGACCTATTTTCCACTCGACTTTCTGTGATTCCCTACATCTCACCTTTCTGTGCAGACAAGCCATTTGAAATACCCTTAACTTATTTCACAGCCAATAAGTCTTTGAAATAATGTGTATTTTTAGAGAAATCTTCTTATATAATTAGGCAGAAAATCTGACCTGCCATAGTTTTCAAAACAGCATAATTTCACTCTTCTCAATGATTAATCTGTTGTATTACACAACCTTGGAGTATTTAGCTTTATCAATGACATGTCCTTGAAAAATGTTTTAGAGATCCTACCAGTCTTTGAAAACATCCTTGTGCCTTGTTTCAGTTCCAGTTTTATGTATATTTTCTGCCTTGCACCCGATTATTCCTTCATCTGATGGATGGCCTTGGGAATCTAATTCTGGTATTGATGGTTTTGGCTGATTGTCTCCCCTTGTAGCTGCTTTCTTCATTATTGTGTAAATTTAGATCATGAGCTCATGTTTAGCTAAACAGCTGACCTTGTAAGAGGCTTAGGTGTGAACGCTCATAAGTTTCAGCAGAAAGTCGGCAAAGATTTATTTGTGTCCCTCCAATGAGTGGCCCGCAAGGACCCCATTTTCTACAAGTGTTGGTCCAATACTCCCTCTAGAGGCAGGGGACTCAGACAGGGCTGCTTTGCGGCCCGTGATCTGGGGCAGTGGCAGTGGGTGGCCTGTGACCCAGGCAGGAGCCTCTCCGCGTGTGTCCGAGGGACCCATCTTCCTGCGACCTTCGGTCACCTGGCAGGAAGCTACGATGCCCAGACCTATGCTTAGCTGTGCAGCGCGGTATACTGCATGGACACGTTCCACACACACTTCAAGTAAGAGGGCGGCCTGAGTGGAAAGGTGAGAGTTTGGGCAGCTGTGCAGACAAAGAAGGCGCCCTTTGGCCTGGGCCTAAAAGCTTGTGACACTCCACTGGGCCTGCCGGGCTCTGATGGCCCTGCCCTGGGCCCCCTGCTCCCCTGCCCTTTGTTCAGTCACAGCAGAGATGGCCACACCCACTCCCTCAGTGAGGGCAGTGTTCCAACCTCCCTCAGCCCCGCCCCCTCTCCGCAGGTTACCATGGACTACAGAGGCTGCATTTTGAGGCCAGGGCGTTCCGAGAATGCCAAGGGCAGACATGATGACCTTAAATGATTTCCTCTTGTGTCAGTGTTGGTAAACTTTAGGAGCTAGGAAATGGTCCACTTGACAGAAATGTTCAAATTTACTGGCATTTCATATATTGTCTGCTCTAACATTGTCCTGAATCTTTCTGTATATTCTTTACTTATGTTTTGGTTTTCCTTAATCAAAGTGTGTCTTTTAAGTTTTTTCAAAGAAGATTCTTTGGACTTACTAAATGACCTGAATTTTATACGTTTTCTGTTGTATTAAGTTCTGCTCATATCTTTATTTATCTTTTCTCTATGTTCTCAGGGTTTATTGTTTTCATCTTCTGATGTCAATTAAAACACTTGGTTATTCATTTTAATAAATCTTTTTACTTATAAAGATTTGAACTTTTGAAGATTCCAGCTTACTTGTACGTGTCTAAGGGTCAGGTCCTCTCCATTGTTGCTGGCCTAAGGCTTAGTTCACCATACAGCAATGTATATATTGACCTATTTTCCACTCGACTTTCTGTGATTCCCTACATCTCACCTTTCTTTGCAGACAAGCCATTTGAAATACCCTTAACTTATTTCACAGCCAATAAGTCTTTGAAATAATGTGTATTTTTTAGAGAAATCTTCTTATATACTTAGGCAGAAAATCTGACCTGCCATAGTTTTCAAAACAGCATAATTTCACTCTTCTCAATGATTAATCTGTTGTATTACACAACCTTGGAGTATTTAGCTTTATCAATGACATGTCCTTGAAAAATGTTTTAGAGATCCTACCAGTCTTTGAAAACATCCTTGTGCCTTGTTTCACTTCCAGTTTTATGTATATTTTCTGCCTTGCACCCGATTATTCCTTCATCTGATGGATTGCCTTGGGAATCTAATTCTGGTATTGATGGTTTTGGCTGATTGTCTCCCCTTGTAGCTGCTTTCTTCATTATTGTGTAAATTTAGATCATGAGCTCATGTTTAGCTAAACAGCTGACCTTGTAAGAGGCTTAGGTGTGAACGCTCGTAAGTTTCAGCAGAGAGTCGGAAAATATTTATTTGTGTCCCTCCAATGAGTGGCCCACAAGGACCCCGTTTTCTACAAGTGTTGGTCCAATACTCCCTCTAGAGGCAGTGCACTCAGACAGGGCTGCTTTGCGGCCCCCGATCTGGGGCAGGGGCAGTGGGCGGCCTGTGGCCCGGGCAGGAGCCTCTCCGCGTGTGTCCCAGGGACCCATCTGCCTGCGAACTTCGGTCACCTGGCAGGAAGCTACGATGTCCACACCTATGCTTAGCTGTGCAGCGCGGTATACTGCTCGGACACGTTCCACACACACTTCAAGTAAGAGGGCAGCCTGAGTGGAAAGATGAGAGTTTGGGCAGCTGTGCAGACAAAGAAGGCGCCCTTTGGCCTGGGCCTAAAAGCTTGTGACACTCCACTGGGCCTGCCGGGCTCTGAGGGCCCTGCCCTGGGCCCCCTGCTCCCCTGCCCTTTGTTCAGTCACAGCAGAGATGGCCACACCCACTCCCTCAGTGAGGGCAGTGTTCCAACCTCCCTCAGCCCCGCCCCCTCTCCGCAGGTTACCATGGACTACAGAGGCTGCATTCTGAGGCCAGGGCGTTCCGAGAATGCCAAGGGCAGACATGATGACCTTAAATGATTTCCTCTTGTGTCAGTGTTGGAAAACTTTAGGAGCTAGGAAATGGTCCACTTGACAGAAATGTTCAAATTTACTGGCATTTCATATATTCTCTGCTCTAACATTGTCCTGACTCTTTCTGTATATTCTTTACTTATGTTTTTGTTTTCCTTAATCAAAGTGTGTCTTTTAAATCTTTTCAAAGAAGATTCTTTGGACTTACTAAATCACCTGAATTTTATACGTTTTCTGTTGTATTAAGTTCTGCTCATATCTTTATTTATCTTTTCTCTATGTTCTCAGGGTTTATTGTTTTCATCTTCTGATGTCAATTAAAACACTTGGTTATTCATTTTAATAAATCTTTTTACTTATAAAGATTTGAACTTTTGAAGATTCCAGCTTACTTGTACGTGTCTAAGGGTCAGGTCCTCTCCATTGTTGCTGGCCTAAGGCTTAGTTCACCATACAGCAAGGTATATATTGACCTATTTTCCCCTCGACTTTCTGTGATTCCCTACATCTCACCTTTCTTTGCAGACAAGCCATTTGAAATACCCTTAACTTATTTCACAGCCAATAAGTCTTTGAAATAATGTGTATTTTTTAGAGAAATCTTCTTATATAATTAGGCAGAAAATCTGACCTGCCATAGTTTTCAAAACAGCATAATTTCACTCTTCTCAATGATTAATCTGTTGTATTACACAACCTTGGAGTATTTAGCTTTATCAATGACATGTCCTTGAAAAATGTTTTAGAGATCCTACCAGTCTTTGAAAACATCCTTGTGCCTTGTTTCACTTCCAGTTTTATGTATATTTTCTGCCTTGCACCCGATTATTCCTTCATCTGATGGATGGCCTTGGGAATCTAATTCTGGTATTGATGGTTTTGGCTGATTGTCTCCCCTTGTAGCTGCTTTCTTCATTATTGTGTAAATTTACATCATGAGCTCATGTTTAGCTAAACAGCTGACCTTGTAAGAGGCTTAGGTATGAACGCTCGTAAGTTTCAGCAGAAAGTCGGCAAAGATTTATTTGTGTCCCTCCAATGAGTGGCCCGCAAGGACCCCGTTTTATACAAGTGTTGGTCCAATACTCCCTCTAGAGGCAGGGGACTCAGACAGGGCTGCTTTGCGGCCCCCGATCTGGGGCAGGGGCAGTGGGCGGCCCGTGGCCCGGGCAGGAGCCTCTCCGCGTGTGTCCCAGGGACCCATCTGCCTGCGAACTTCGGTCACCTGGCAGGAAGCTACGATGCCCAGACCTATGCTTAGCTGTGCAGCGCGGTATACTGCACGGACACGTTCCACACACACTTCAAGTAAGAGGGCGGCCTGAGTGGAAAGATGAGAGTTTGGGCAGCTGTGCAGACAAAGAAGGCGCCCTTTGGCCTGGGCCTAAAAGCTTGTGACAATCCACTGGGCCTGCCGGGCTCTGAGGGCCCTGCCCTTGGCCCCCTGCTCCCCTGCCCTTTATTCAGTCACAGCAGAGATGGCCACACCCATTCCCTCAGTGAGGGCAGTGTTCCAACCTCCCTCAGCCCCGCCCCCTCTCCGCAGGTTACCATGGACTACAGAGGCTGCATTCTGAGGCCAGGGCGTTCCGAGAATGCCAAGGGCAGACATGATGACCTTAAATGATTTCCTCTTGTGTCAGTGTTGGTAAACTTTAGGAGCTAGGAAATGGTCCACTTGACAGAAATGTTCAAATTTACTGGCATTTCATATATTCTCTGCTCTAACATTGTCCTGACTCTTTCTGTATATTCTTTACTTATGTTTTGGTTTTCCTTAATCAAAGTGTGTCTTTTAAGTTTTTTCAAAGAAGATTCTTTGGACTTACTAAATGACCTGAATTTTATACGTTTTCTGTTGTATTAAGTTCTGCTCATATCTTTATTTATCTTTTCTCTATGTTCTCAGGGTTTATTGTTTTCATCTTCTGATGTCAATTAAAACACTTGGTTATTCATTTTAATAAATCTTTTTACTTATAAAGATTTGAACTTTTGAAGATTCCAGCTTACTTGTACGTGTCTAAGGGTCAGGTCCTCTCCATTGTTGCTGGCCTAAGGCTTAGTTCACCATACAGCAATGTATATATTGACCTATTTTCCACTCGACTTTCTGTGATTCCCTACATCTCACCTTTCTTTGCAGACAAGCCATTTGAAATACCCTTAACTTATTTCACAGCCAATAAGTCTTTGAAATAATGTGTATTTTTTAGAGAAAACTTCTTATATACTTAGGCAGAAAATCTGACCTGCCATAGTTTTCAAAACAGCATAATTTCACTCTTCTCAATGATTAATCTGTTGTATTACACAACCTTGGAGTATTTAGCTTTATCAATGACATGTCCTTGAAAAATGTTTTAGAGATCCTACCAGTCTTTGAAAACATCCTTGTGCCTTGTTTCACTTCCAGTTTTATGTATATTTTCTGCCTTGCACCCGATTATTCCTTCATCTGATGGATTGCCTTGGGAATCTAATTCTGGTATTGATGGTTTTGGCTGATTGTCTCCCCTTGTAGCTGCTTTCTTCATTATTGTGTAAATTTAGATCATGAGCTCATGTTTAGCTAAACAGCTGACCTTGTAAGAGGCTTAGGTGTGAACGCTCGTAAGTTTCAGCAGAGAGTCGGAAAATATTTATTTGTGTCCCTCCAATGAGTGGCCCACAAGGACCCCGTTTTCTACAAGTGTTGGTCCAATACTCCCTCTAGAGGCAGTGCACTCAGACAGGGCTGCTTTGCGGCCCCCGATCTGGGGCAGGGGCAGTGGGTGGCCTGTGGCCCGGGCAGGAGCCTCTCCGCGTGTGTCCCAGGGACCCATCTGCCTGCGAACTTCGGTCACCTGGCAGGAAGCTACGATGTCCACACCTATGCTTAGCTGTGCAGCGCGGTATACTGCTCGGACACGTTCCACACACACTTCAAGTAAGAGGGCAGCCTGAGTGGAAAGATGAGAGTTTGGGCAGCTGTGCAGACAAAGAAGGCGCCCTTTGGCCTGGGCCTAAAAGCTTGTGACACTCCACTGGGCCTGCCGGGCTCTGAGGGCCCTGCCCTGGGCCCCCTGCTCCCCTGCCCTTTGTTCAGTCACAGCAGAGATGGCCACACCCACTCCCTCAGTGAGGGCAGTGTTCCAACCTCCCTCAGCCCCGCCCCCTCTCCGCAGGTTACCATGGACTACAGAGGCTGCATTCTGAGGCCAGGGCGTTCCGAGAATGCCAAGGGCAGACATGATGACCTTAAATGATTTCCTCTTGTGTCAGTGTTGGTAAACTTTAGGAGCTAGGAAATGGTCCACTGTACAGAAATGTTCAAATTTACTGGCATTTCATATATTCTCTGCTCTAACATTGTCCTGACTCTTTCTGTATATTCTTTACTTATGTTTTTGTTTTCCTTAATCAAAGTGTGTCTTTTAAATCTTTTCAAAGAAAATTCTTTGGACTTACTAAATCACCTGAATTTTATACGTTTTCTGTTGTATTAAGTTCTGCTCATATCTTTATTTATCTTTTCTCTATGTTCTCAGGGTTTATTGTTTTCATCTTCTGATGTCAATTAAAACACTTGGTTATTCATTTTAATAAATCTTTTTACTTATAAAGATTTGAACTTTTGAAGATTCCAGCTTACTTGTACGTGTCTAAGGGTCAGGTCCTCTCCATTGTTGCTGGCCTAAGGCTTAGTTCACCATACAGCAAGGTATATATTGACCTATTTTCCCCTCGACTTTCTGTGATTCCCTACATCTCACCTTTCTTTGCAGACAAGCCATTTGAAATACCCTTAACTTATTTCACAGCCAATAAGTCTTTGAAATAATGTGTATTTTTTAGAGAAATCTTCTTATATAATTAGGCAGAAAATCTGACCTGCCATAGTTTTCAAAACAGCATAATTTCACTCTTCTCAATGATTAATCTGTTGTATTACACAACCTTGGAGTATTTAGCTTTATCAATGACATGTCCTTGAAAAATGTTTTAGAGATCCTACCAGTCTTTGAAAACATCCTTGTGCCTTGTTTCACTTCCAGTTTTATGTATATTTTCTGCCTTGCACCCGATTATTCCTTCATCTGATGGATGGCCTTGGGAATCTAATTCTGGTATTGATGGTTTTGGCTGATTGTCTCCCCTTGTAGCTGCTTTCTTCATTATTGTGTAAATTTAGATCATGAGCTCATGTTTAGCTAAACAGCTGACCTTGTAAGAGGCTTAGGTATGAACGCTCGTAAGTTTCAGCAGAAAGTCGGCAAAGATTTATTTGTGTCCCTCCAATGAGTGGCCCGCAAGGACCCCGTTTTATACAAGTGTTGGTCCAATACTCCCTCTAGAGGCAGGGGACTCAGACAGGGCTGCTTTGCGGCCCCCGATCTGGGGCAGGGGCAGTGGGCGGCCCGTGGCCCGGGCAGGAGCCTCTCCGCGTGTGTCCCAGGGACCCATCTGCCTGCGAACTTCGGTCACCTGGCAGGAAGCTACGATGCCCAGACCTATGCTTAGCTGTGCAGCGCGGTATACTGCACGGACACGTTCCACACACACTTCAAGTAAGAGGGCGGCCTGAGTGGAAAGATGAGAGTTTGGGCAGCTGTGCAGACAAAGAAGGCGCCCTTTGGCCTGGGCCTAAAAGCTTGTGACAATCCACTGGGCCTGCCGGGCTCTGAGGGCCCTGCCCTTGGCCCCCTGCTCCCCTGCCCTTTATTCAGTCACAGCAGAGATGGCCACACCCACTCCCTCAGTGAGGGCAGTGTTCCAACCTCCCTCAGCCCCGCCCCCTCTCCGCAGGTTACCATGGACTACAGAGGCTGCATTCTGAGGCCAGGGCGTTCCGAGAATGCCAAGGGCAGACATGATGACCTTAAATGATTTCCTCTTGTGTCAGTGTTGGTAAACTTTAGGAGCTAGGAAATGGTCCACTTGACAGAAATGTTCAAATTTACTGGCATTTCATATATTCTCTGCTCTAACATTGTCCTGACTCTTTCTGTATATTCTTTACTTATGTTTTGGTTTTCCTTAATCAAAGTGTGTCTTTTAAATCTTTTCAAAGAAAATTCTTTGGACTTACTAAATCACCTGAATTTTATACGTTTTCTGTTGTATTAATTTCTGCTCATATCTTTATTTATCTTTTCTCTATGTTCTCAGGATTTATTGTTTTCATCTTCTGATGTCAATTAAAACACTTGGTTATTCATTTTAATAAATCTGTTTACTTGTGAAGATTTGAACTTTTGAAGATTCCAGCTTACTTGTACGTGTCTAAGGGTCAGGTCCTCTCCATTGTTGCTGGCCTAAGGCTTAGTTCACCATACAGCAATGTATATATTGACCTAATTTCCCCTCGACTTTCTGTGATTCCCTACATCTCACCTTTCTTTGCAGACAAGCCATTTGAAATACCCTTAACTTATTTCACAGCCAATAAGTCTTTGAAATAATGTGTATTTTTTAGAGAAATCTTCTTATATAATTAGGCAGAAAATCTGACCTTCCATAGTTTTCAAAACAGCATAATTTCACTCTTCTCAATGATTAATCTGTTGTATTACACAACCTTGGAGTATTTAGCTTTATCAATGACATGTCCTTGAAAAATGTTTTAGAGATCCTACCAGTCTTTGAAAACATCCTTGTGCCTTGTTTCAGTTCCAGTTTTATGTATATTTTCTGCCTTGCACCCGATTATTCCTTCATCTGATGGATTGCCTTGGGAATCTAATTCTGGTATTGATGGTTTTGGCTGATTGTCTCCCCTTGTAGCTGCTTTCTTCATTATTGTGTAAATTTGGATCATGAGCTCATGTTTAGCTAAACAGCTGACCTTGTAAGAGGCTTAGGTGTGAACGCTCGTAAGTTTCAGCAGAGAGTTTGCGAAGATGTATTTGTGTCCCTCCAATGAGTGGCCCGCAAGGACCCCGTTTTCTACAAGGGTTGGTCCAATACTCCCTCTAGAGGCAGGGGACTCAGACAGGGCTGCTTTGCGGCCCCCGATCTGTGGCAGGGGCAGTGGGCGGCCTGTGGCCCGGGCAGGAGCCTCTCCGCGTGTGTCCCAAGGACCCATCTGCCTGCGAACTTCGGTCACCTGGCAGGAAGCTACGATGCCCAGACCTATGCTTAGCTGTGCAGCACGGTATACTGCACGGACACGTTCCACACACACTTCAAGTAAGAGGGCGGCCTGAGTGGAAAGGTGAGAGTTTGGGCAGCTGTGCAGACAAAGAAGGCGCCCTTTGGCCTGGGCCTAAAAGCTTGTGACAATCCACTGGGCCTGCCGGGCTCTGAGGGTCCTGCCCTGGGCCCCCTGCTCCCCTGCCCTTTATTCAGTCACAGCAGAGATGGCCACACCCACTCCCTCAGTGAGGGCAGTGTTCCAACCTCCCTCAGCCCCACCCCCTCTCCGCAGTTTACCATGGACTACAGAGGCTGCATTCTGAGGCCAGGGCGTTCCGAGAATGCCAAGGGCAGACATGATGACCTTAAATGATTTCCTCTTGTGTCAGTGTTGGTAAACTTTAGGAGCTAGGAAATGGTCCACTTTACAGAAATGTTCAAATTTACTGGCATTTCATATATTCTCTGCTCTAACATTGTCCTGACTCTTTCTGTATATTCTTTACTTATGTTTTGGTTTTCCTTAATCAAAGTGTGTCTTTTAAATCTTTTCACAGAAAATTCTTTGGACTTACTAAATCACCTGAATTTTATACGTTTTCTGTTGTATTAAGTTCTGCTCATATCTTTATTTATCTTTTTTCTATGCTCTCAGGGTTTATTGTTTTCATCTTCTGATGTCAATTAAAACACTTGGTTATTCATTTTAATAAATCTGTTTACTTGTGAAGATTTGAACTTTTGAAGATTCCAGCTTACTTGTACGTGTCTAAGGGTCAGGTCCTCTCCATTGTTGCTGGCCTAAGGCTTAGTTCACCATACAGCAATGTATATATTGACCTATTTTCCCCTCGACTTTCTGTGATTCCCTACATCTCACCTTTCTTTGCAGACAAGCCATTTGAAATACCCTTAACTTCTTTCACAGCCAATAAGTCTTTGAAATAATGTGTATTTTTTAGAGAAATCTTCTTATATAATTAGGCAGAAAATCTGACCTGGCATAGTTTTCAAAACAGCATAATTTCACTCTTCTCAATGATTAATCTGTTGTATTACACAACCTTGGAGTATTTAGCTTTATCAATGACATGTCCTTGAAAAATGTTTTAGAGATCCTACCAGTCTTTGAAAACATCCTTGTGCCTTGTTTCAGTTCCAGTTTTATGTATATTTTCTGCCTTGCACCCGATTATTCCTACATCTGATGGATGGCCTTGGGAATCTAATTCTGGTATTGATGGTTTTGGCTGATTGTCTCCCCTTGTAGCTGCTTTCTTCATTATTGTGTAAATTTAGATCATGAGCTCATGTTTAGCTAAACAGCTGACCTTGTAAGAGGCTTAGGTGTGAACGCTCGTAAGTTTCAGCAGAAAGTCGGCAAAGATTTATTTGTGTCCCTCCAATGAGTGGCCCGCAAGGACCCCGTTTTCTACAAGTGTTGGTCCAATACTCCCTCTAGAGGCAGGGGACTCAGACAGGGCTGCTTTGCGGCTCCCGATCTGGGGCAGGGGCAGTGTGCGGCCTGTGACCCGGGCAGGAGCCTCTCCGCGTGTGTCCCAGGGACCCATCTGCCTGCGAACTTCGGTCACCTGGCAGGAAGCTACGATGCCCAGACGTATGCTTAGCTGTGCAGCGCGGTATACTGCACGGACACGTTCCACACACACTTCAAGTAAGAGGGCGGCCTGAGTGGAAAGGTGAGAGTTTGGGCAGCTGTGCAGACAAAGAAGGTGCCCTTTGGTCTGGGCCTAAAAGCTTGTGACACTCCACTGGGCCTGCCGGGCTCTGAGGGCCCTGCCCTGGGCCCCCTGCTCCCCTGCCCTTTGTTCAGTCACAGCAGAGATGGCCACACCCACTCCCTCAGTGAGGGCAGTGTTCCAACCTCCCTCA
Source organism: Mesoplodon mirus (assembly GCF_964341445.2). Taxonomy (NCBI): domain Eukaryota; kingdom Metazoa; phylum Chordata; class Mammalia; order Artiodactyla; family Ziphiidae; genus Mesoplodon; species Mesoplodon mirus. The sequence goes on from NW_028295266.1 coordinate 152,034, forward strand.
GCCCCGCCCCCTCTCCGCAGGTTACCATGGACTACAGAGGCTGCATTCTGAGGCCAGGGCGTTCCGAGAATGCCAAGGGCAGACATGATGACCTTAAATGATTTCCTCTTGTGTCAGTGTTGGAAAACTTTAGGAGCTAGGAAATGGTCCACTTGACAGAAATGTTCAAATTTACTGGCATTTCATATATTCTCTGCTCTAACATTGTCCTGACTCTTTCTGTATATTCTTTACTTATGTTTTTGTTTTCCTTAATCAAAGTGTGTCTTTTAAAACTTTTCAAAGAAAATTCTTTGGACTTACTAAATCACCTGAATTTTATACGTTTTCTGTTGTATTAAGTTCTGCTCATATCTTTATTTATCTTTTCTCTATGTTCTCAGGGTTTATTGTTTTCATCTTCTGATGTCAATTAAAACACTTGGTTATTCATTTTAATAAATCTTTTTACTTATAAAGATTTGAACTTTTGAAGATTCCAGCTTACTTGTACGTGTCTAAGGGTCAGGTCCTCTCCATTGTTGCCGGCCTAAGGCTTAGTTCAACATACAGCAATGTATATATTGACCTATTTTCCCCTCGACTTTATGTGATTCCCTACATCTCACCTTTCTTTGCAGACAAGCCATTTGAAATACCCTTAACTTATTTCACAGCCAATAAGTCTTTGAAATAATGTGTATTTTTTAGAGAAATCTTCTTATATAATTAGGCAGAAAATCTGACCTGCCATAGTTTTCAAAACAGCATAATTTCACTCTTCTCAATGATTAATCTGTTGTATTACACCAACTTGGAGTATTTAGCTTTATCAATGACATGTCCTTGAAAAATGTTTTAGAGATCCTACCAGTCTTTGAAAACATCCTTGTGCCTTGTTTCAGTTCCAGTTTTATGTATATTTTCTGCCTTGCACCCGATTATTCCTACATCTGATGGATGGCCTTGGGAATCTAATTCTGGTATTGATGGTTTTGGCTGATTGTCTCCCCTTGTAGCTGCTTTCTTCAATATTGTGTAAATTTAGATCATGAGCTCATGTTTAGCTAAACAGCTGACCTTGTAAGAGGCTTATGTGTGAAGGCTCGTAAGTTTCAGCAGAAAGTCGGCAAAGATTTATTTGTGTCCCTGCAATGAGTGGCCTGCAAGGACCCCGTTTTCTACAAGTGTTGGTCCAATACTCCCTCTAGAGGCAGGGGACTCAGACAGCGCTGATTTGCGGCCCCCGATCTGGGGCAGGGGCAGTGGGCGGCCTGTGGCCCGGGCAGGAGCCTCTCCACGTTTGTCCCAGGGACCCATCTGCCTGCAAACTTCGGTCACCTGGCAGGAAGCTACGATGCCCAGAACTATGCTTAGCTGTGCAGCGCGGTGTACTGCGCGGACACGTTCCACACACACTTCAAGTAAGAGGGCGGCCTGAGTGGAAAGGTGAGAGTTTGGGCAGCTGTGCAGACAAAGAATGCGCCGTTTGGCGTGGGCCTAAAAACTTGTGACACTCCACTGGGCCTGCCGGGCTCTGAGGGCCCTGCCCTGGGCCCCCTGCTCCCCTGCCCTTTGTTCAGTCACAGCAGAGATGGCCACACCCACTCCCTCAGTGAGGGCAGTGTTCCAACCTCCCTCAGCCCCGGCCCCTCTCCGCAGGTTACCATGGACTACAGAGGCTGCATTCTGAGGCCAGGGTGTTCCGAGAATGCCAAGGGCAGACATGATGACCTTAAATGATTACCTCTTGTGTCAGTGTTGGTAAACTTTAGGAGCTAGGAAATGGTCCTTTTTACAGAAATGTTCAAATTTACTGGCATTTCATATATTCTCTGCTCTAACATTGTCCTGACTCTTTCTGTATATTCTTTACTTATGTTTTGGTTTTCCTTAATCAAAGTGTGTCTTTTAAATCTTTTCAAAGAAGATTCTTTGGACTTACTAAATCACCTGAATTTTATACGTTTTCTGTTGTATTAAGTTCTGCTCATATCTTTATTTATCTTTTCTCTATGTTCTCAGGGTTTATTGTTTTCATCTTCTGATGTCAATTAAAACACTTGGTTATTCATTTTAATAAATCTTTTTACTTATAAAGATTTGAACTTTTGAAGATTCCAGCTTACTTGTACGTGTCTAAGGGTCAGGTCCTCTCCATTGTTGCTGGCCTAAGGCTTAGTTCACCATACAGCAATGTATATATTGACCTATTTTCCCCTCGACTTTCTGTGATTCCCTACATCTCACCTTTCTTTGCAGACAAGCCATTTGAAATACCCTTAACTTATTTCACAGCCAATAAGTCTTTGAAATAATGTGTATTTTTTAGAGAAATCTTCTTATATAATTAGGCAGAAAATCTGACCTGCCATAATTTTCAAAACAGCATAATTTCACTCTTCTCAATGATTAATCTGTTGTATTACACAACCTTGGAGTATTTAGCTTTATCAATGACATGTCCTTGAAAAATGTTTTAGAGATCCTACCAGTCTTTGAAAACATCCTTGTGCCTTGTTTCAGTTCCAGTTTTATGTATATTTTCTGCCTTGCACCCGATTATTCCTACATCTGATGGATGGCCTTGGGAATCTAATTCTGGTATTGATGGTTTTGGCTGATTGTCTCCCCTTGTAGCTGCTTTCTTCAATATTGTGTAAATTTAGATCATGAGCTCATGTTTAGCTAAACAGCTGACCTTGTAAGAGGCTTAGGTGTGAAGGCTCGTAAGTTTCAGCAGAAAGTCGGCAAAGATTTATTTGTGACCCTGCAATGAGTGGCCCGCAAGGACCCCGTTTTCTACAAGTGTTGGTCCAATACTCCCTCTAGAGGCAGGGGACTCAGACAGGGCTGCTTTGCAGCTCCCGATCTGGGGCAGGGGCAGTGTGCGGCCTGTGACCCGGGCAGGAGCCTCTCCGCGTGTGTCCCAGGGACCCATCTGCCTGCGAACTTCGGTCTCCTGGCAGGAAGCTACGATGCCAAGACGTATGCTTAGCTGTGCAGCGCGGTATACTGCACAGACACGTTCCACACACACTTCAAGTAAGAGGGCGGCCTGAGTGGAAAGGTGAGAGTTTGGTCAGCTGTGCAGACAAAAAAGGAGCACTTTGGCCTGTGCCTAAAAGCTTGTGACACTCCACTGGGCCTGCCGGGCTCTGAGGGCCCTGCCCTGGGCCCCCTGCTCCCCTGCCATTTGTTCAGTCACAGCAGAGATGGCCACACCCACTCCCTCAGTGAGGGCAGTGTTCCAACCTCCCTCAGCCCCGCCCCCTCTCCGCAGGTTACCATGGACTACAGAGGCTGCCTTCTGAGGCCAGGGCGTTCCGAGAACGCCAAGGGCAGACATGATGACCTTAAATGATTTCCTCTTGTGTCAGTGTTGGTAAACTTTAGGAGCTAGGAAATGGTCCACTTGACAGAAATGTTCAAATTTACTGGCGTTTCATATATTCTCTGCTCTAACATTGTCCTGACTCTTTCTGTATATTCTTTACTTATGTTTTGGTTTTCCTTAATCAAAGTGTGTCTTTTAAATCTTTTCAAAGAAGATTCTTTGGACTTACTAAATCACCTGAATTTTATACGTTTTCTGTTGTATTAAGTTCTGCTCATAACTTTATTTATCTTTTCTCTATGTTCTCAGGGTTTATTGTTTTCATCTTCTGATGTCAATTAAAACACTTGGTTATTCATTTTAATAAATCTTTTTATTTATAAATATTTGAACTTTTGAAGATTCCAGCTTACTTGTACGTGTCTAAGGGTCACGTCCTCCCCATTGTTGCTGGCCTAAGGCTTAGTTCACCATACAGCAATGTATATATTGACCTATTTTCCCCTCGACTTTCTGTGATTCCCTACATCTCAACTTTCTTTGCAGACAAGCCATTTGAAATACCCTTAACTTATTTCACAGCCAATAAGTCTTTGAAATAATGTGTATTTTTTAGAGAAATCTTCATATATAATTAGGCAGAAAATCTGACCTGCCATAGTTTTCAAAACAGCATAATTTCACTCTTCTCAATGATTAATCTGTTGTATTACACAACCTTGGAGTATTTAGCTTTATCAATGACATGTCCTTGAAAAATGTTTGAGAGATCCTACCAGTCTTTGAAAACATCCTTGTGCCTTGTTTCAGTTCCAGTTTTATGTATATTTTCTGCCTTGCACCCGATTATTCCTACATCTGATGGATGGCTTGGGAATCTAATTCTGGTATTGATGGTTTTGGCTGATTGTCTCCCCTTGTAGCTGCTTTCTTCAATATTGTGTAAATTTAGATCATTAGCTCATGTTTAGCTAAACAGCTGACCTTGTAAGAGGCTTAGGTGTGAACGCTCGTAAGTTTCAGCAGAAAGTCGGCAAAGATTTATTTGTGTCCCTCCAATGAGTGGCCCGCAAGGACCCCGTTTTCTACAAGTGTTGGTCCAATACTCCCTCTAGAGGCAGGGGACTCAGACAGGGCTGCTTTGCGGCCCCCGATCTGGGGCAGGGGCAGTGGGCGGCCTGTGACCCGGGCAGGAGCCCCTCCGTGTGTGTCCCAGGGACCCATCTGCCTGCAAACTTCGGTCACCTGGCAGGAAGCTACGATGCCCAGAACTATGCTTAGCTGTGCAGCGCGGTGTACTGCGCGGACACGTTCCACACACACTTCAAGTAAGAGGGCGGCCTGAGTGGAAAGGTGAGAGTTTGGGCAGCTGTGCAGACAAAGAAGGCGCCCTTTGGTCTGGGCCTAAAAGCTTGTGACACTCCACTGGGCCTGCCGGGCTCTGAGGGCCCTGCCCTGGGCCCCCTGCTCCCCTGCCCTTTGTTCAATCACAGCAGAGATGGCCACACCCACTCCCTCAGTGAGGGCAGTGTTCCAACCTCACTCAGCCCCGCCCCCTCTCCGCAGGTTACCATGGACTACAGAGGCTGCATTCTGAGGCCAGGGCGTTCCGAGAATGCCAAGAGCAGACATGATGACCTTAAGTGATTTCCTCTTGTGTCAGTGTTGGTAAACTTTAGGAGCTAGGAAATGGTCCACTTGACAGAAATGTTCAAATTTACTGGCATTTCATATATTCTCTGCTCTAACATTGTCCTGACTCTTTCTGTATATTCTTTACTTATGTTTTGGTTTTCCTTAATCAAAGTGTTTCTTTTAAATCTTTTCAAAGAAAATTCTTTGGACTTACTAAATCAACTGAATTTTATACGTTTTCTGTTGTATTAAGTTCTGCTCATATCTTTATTTATCTTTTCTCTATGTTCTCAGGGTTTATTGTTTTCATCTTCTGATGTCAATTAAAACACTTGGTTATTCATTTTAATAAATCTTTTTACTTATAAAGATTTGAACTTTTGAAGATTCCAGCTTACTTGTACGTGTCTAAAGGTCAGGTCCTCTCCATTGTTGCTGGCCTAATGCTTAGTTCACCATACAGCAATGTATATATTGACCTATTTTCCACTCGACTTTCTGTGATTCCCTACATCTCACCTTTCTTGGGAGACAAGCCATTTGAAGTACCCTTAACTTATTTCACAGCCAATAAGTCTTTGAAATAATGTGTATTTTTTAGAGAAATCTTCTTATATAATTAGGCAGAAAATCTGACCTGCCATAGTTTTCAAAACAGCATAATTTCACTCTTCTCAATGATTAATCTGTTGTATTACACAACCTTGGAGTATTTAGCTTTATCAATGACATGTGCTTGAAAAATGTTTTAGAGATCCTACCAGTCTTTGAAAACATCCTTGTGCCTTGTTTCAGTTCCAGTTTTATGTATATTTTCTGCCTTGCACCCGATTATTCCTTCATCTGATGGATGGCATTGGGAATCTAATTCTGGTATTGATGGTTTTGGCTGATTGTCTCCCCTTGTAGCTGCTTTCTTCATTATTGTGTAAATTTAGATCATGAGCTCATGTTTAGCTAAACAGCTGACCTTGTAAGAGGCTTACGTGTGAACGCTCGTAAGTTTCAGCAGAAAGTCGGCAAAGATTTATTTGTGTCCCTCCAATGAGTGGCCCGCAAGGACCCCGTTCTCTACAAGTGTTGGTCCAATACTCCCTCTAGAGGCAGGGGACTCAGACAGGGCTGCTTTGCGGCCCTCGATCTGGGGCAGGGGCAGTGGGCGGCCTGTGGCCCGGGCAGGAGCCTCTCCACGTGTGTCCCAGTGACCCATCTGCCTGCGAACTTCGGTCACCTGGCAGGAAGGTACGATGCCCAGACCTATGCTTAGCTGTGCAGCGCGGTATACTGCACAGACACGTTCCACACACACTTCAAGTAAGAGGGCGGCCTGAGTGGAAAGGTGAGAGTTTGGGCAGCTGTGCAGACAAAGAAGGCGCCCTTTGGCCTGGGCCTAAAAACTTGTGACAATCCACTGGGCCTGCCGGGCTCTGAGGGCCCTGCCCTGGGCCCCCTGCTCCCCTGCCCTTTGTTAAGTAACAGCAGAGATGGCCACACCCACTCCCTCAGTGAGGGCAGTGTTCCAACCTCCCTCAGCCCCGCCCCCTCTCCGCAGGTTACCATGGACTACAGAGGCTGCATTCTGAGGCCAGGGCATTCCGAGAACGCCAACGGCAGACATGATGACCTTAAATGATTTCCTCTTGTGTCAGTGTTGGTAAACTTTAGGAGCTAGGAAATGGTCCACTTTACAGAAATGTTCAAATTTACTGGCATTTCTTATATTCTCTGCTCTAACATTGTCCTGACTCTTTCTGTATATTCTTTACTTATGTTTTGGTTTTCCTTAATCAAAGTGTGTCTTTTAAATCTTTTCAAAGAAAATTCTTTGGACTTACTAAATCACCTGAATTTTATACGTTTTCTGTTGTATTAAGTTCTGCTCATATCTTTATTTATCTTTTCTCTATGTTCTCAGGGTTTATTGTTTTCATCTTCTGATGTCAATTAAAACACTTGGTTATTCATTTTAATAAATCTTTTTACTTATAAAGATTTGAACTTTTGAAGATTCCAGCTTACTTGTATGTGTCTAAGGGTCAGGTCCTCTCCATTGTTGCTGGCCTAAGGCTTAGTTCACCATACAGCAATGTATATATTGACCTATTTTCCCCTCGACTTTCTGTGATTCCCTACATCTCACCTTTCTTTGCAGACAAGCCATTTGAAATACCCTTAACTTATTTCACAGCCAATAAGTCTTTGAAATAATGTGTATTTTTTAGAGAAATCTTCTTATATAATTAGGCAGAAAATCTGACCTTCCATAATTTTCAAAACACCATAATTTCACTCTTCTGAATGATTAATCTGTTGTATTACAGAACCTTGGAGTATTTAGCTTTATCAATGACATGTCCTTGAAAAATGTTTTAGAGATCCTACCAGTCTTTGAAAACATCCTTGTGCCTTGTTTCAGTTCCAGTTTTATGTATATTTTCTGCCTTGCACCCGATTATTCCTACATCTGATGGATGGCCTTGGGAATCTAATTCTGGTATTGATGGTTTTGGCTGATTGTCTCCCCTTGTAGCTGCTTTCTTCAATATTGTGTAAATTTAGATCATGAGCTCATGTTTAGCTAAACAGCTGACCTTGTAAGAGGCTTAGGTGTGAAGGCTCGTAAGTTTCAGCAGAAAGTCGGCAAAGATTTATTTGTGACCCTGCAATGAGTGGCCCGCAAGGACCCCGTTTTCTACAAGTGTTGGTCCAATACTCCCTCTAGAGGCAGGGGACTCAGACAGGGCTGCTTTGCGGCTCCCGATCTGGGGCAGGGGCAGTGTGCGGCCTGTGACCCGGGCAGGAGCCTCTCCGCGTGTGTCCCAGGGACCCATCTGCCTGCGAACTTCGGTCACCTGGCAGGAAGCTACGATGCCAAGACGTATGCTTAGCTGTGCAGCGCGGTATACTGCACGGACACGTTCCACACACACTTCAAGTAAGAGGGCGGCCTGAGTGGAAAGGTGAGAGTTTGGGCAGCTGTGCAGACAAAAAAGGCGCCCTTTGGCCTGTGCCTAAATGCTTGTGACACTCCACTGGGCCTGCCGGGCTCTGAGGGCCCTGCCCTGGGCCCCCTGCTCCCCTGCCCTTTGTTCAGTCACAGCAGAGATGGCCACACCCACTCCCTCAGTGAGGGCAGTGTTCCAACCTCCCTCAGCCCCGCCCCCTCTCCGCAGGTTACCATGGACTACAGAGGCTGCCTTCTGAGGCCAGGGCGTTCCGAGAACGCCAAGGGCAGACATGATGACCTTAAATGATTTCCTCTTGTGTCAGTGTTGGTAAACTTTAGGAGCTAGGAAATGGTCCACTTGACAGAAATGTTCAAATTTACTGGCATTTCATATATTCTCTGCTCTAACATTGTCCTGACTCTTTCTGTATATTCTTTACTTATGTTTTGGTTTTCCTTAATCAAAGTGTGTCTTTTAAATCTTTTCAAAGAAAATTCTTTGGACTTACTAAATCACCTGAATTTTATACGTTTTCTGTTGTATTAAGTTCTGCTCATATCTTTATTTATCTTTTCTCTATGTTCTCAGGGTTTATTGTTTTCATCTTCTGATGTCAATTAAAACACTTGGTTATTCATTTTAATAAATCTTTTTACTTATAAAGATTTGAACTTTTGAAGATTCCAGCTTACTTGTACGTGTCTAAGGGTCAGGTCCTCTCCATTGTTGCCGGCCTAAGGCTTAGTTCACCATACAGCAATGTATATATTGACCTATTTTCCCCTCGACTTTCTGTGATTCCCTACATCTCACCTTTCTTTGCAGACAAGCCATTTGAAATACCCTTAACTTATTTCACAGCCAATAAGTCTTTGAAATAATGTGTATTTTTTAGAGAAATCTTCTTATATAATTAGGCAGAAAATCTGACCTGCCATAGTTTTCAAAACAGCATAATTTCACTCTTCTCAATGATTAATCTGTTGTATTACACCACCTTGGAGTATTTAGCTTTATCAATGACATGTTCTTGAAAAATGTTTTAGAGATCCTACCAGTCTTTGAAAACATCCTTGTGCCTTGTTTCAGTTCCAGTTTTATGTATATTTTCTGCCTTGCACCCGATTATTCCTTCATCTGATGGATGGCCTTGGGAATCTAATTCTGGTATTGATGGTTTTGGCTGATTGTCTCCCCTTGTAGCTGCTTTCTTCATTATTGTGTAAATTTAGATCATGAGCTCATGTTTAGCTAAACAGCTGACCTTGTAAGAGGCTTAGGTGTGAAGGCTCGTAAGTTTCAGCAGAAAGTCGGCAAAGATTTATTTGTGTCCCTGCAATGAGTGGCCCGCAAGGACCCCGTTTTCTACAAGTGTTGGTCCAATACTCCCTCTAGAGGCAGGGGACTCAGACAGGGCTGCTTTGCGGCCCCCGATCTGGGGCAGGGGCAGTGGGCGGCCTGTGGCCCGGGCAGTAGCCTCTCCACGTTTGTCCCAGGGACCCATCTGCCTGCAAACTTCGGTCACCTGGCAGGAAGCTACGATGCCCAGAACTATGCTTAGCTGTGCAGCGCGGTGTACTGCGCGGACACGTTCCACACACACTTCAAGTAAGAGGGCGGCCTGAGTGGAAATGTGAGAGTTTGGGCAACTGTGCAGACAAAGAATGCGCCCTTTGGCCTGGGCCTAAAAACTTGTGACACTCCACTGGGCCTGCCGGGCTCTGAGGGCCCTGCCCTGGGCCCCCTGCTCCCCTGCCCTTTGTTCAGTCACAGCAGAGATGGCCACACCCACTCCCTCAGTGAGGGCAGTGTTCCAACCTCCCTCAGCCCCGGCCCCTCTCCGCAGGTTACCATGGACTACAGAGGCTGCATTCTGAGGCCAGGGTGTTCCGAGAATGCCAAGGGCAGACATGATGACCTTAAATGATTTCCTCTTGTGTCAGTGTTGGTAAACTTTAGGAGCTAGGAAATGGTCCTTTTTACAGAAATGTTCAAATTTACTGGCATTTCATATATTCTCTGCTCTAACGTTGTCCTGACTCTTTCTGTATATTCTTTACTTATGTTTTGGTTTTCCTTAATCAAAGTGTGTCTTTTAAATCTTTTCAAAGAAAATTCTTTGGACTTACTAAATCTCCTGAATTTTATACGTTTTCTGTTGTATTAAGTTCTGCTCATATCTTTATTTATCTTTTCTCTATGTTCTCAGGGTTTATTGTTTTCATCTTCTGATGTCAATTAAAACACTTGGTTATTCATTTTAATAAATCTTTTTACTTATAAAGATTTGAACTTTTGAAGATTCCAGCTTACTTGTACGTGTCTAAGGGTCAGGTCCTCTCCATTGTTGCTGGCCTAAGGCTTAGTTCACCATACAGCAATGTATATATTGACCTATTTTCCCCTCGACTTTCTGTGATTCCCTACATCTCACCTTTCTTTGCAGACAAGCCATTTGAAATACCCTTAACTTATTTCACAGCCAATAAGTCTTTGAAATAATGTGTATTTTTTAGAGAAATCTTCTTATATAATTAGGCAGAAAATCTGACCTGCCATAATTTTCAAAACAGCATAATTTCACTCTTCTCAATGATTAATCTGTTGTATTACACGACCTTGGAGTATTTAGCTTTATCAATGACATGTCCTTGAAAAATGTTTTAGAGATCCTAACAGTCTTTGAAAACATCCTTGTGCCTTGTTTCAGTTCCAGTTTTATGTATATTTTCTGCCTTGCACCCGATTATTCCTACATCTGATGGATGGCCTTGGGAATCTAATTCTGGTATTGATGGTTTTGGCTGATTGTCTCCCCTTGTAGCTGCTTTCTTCAATATTGTGTAAATTTAGATCATGAGCTCATGTTTAGCTAAACAGCTGACCTTGTAAGAGGCTTAGGTGTGAACGCTCGTAAGTTTCAGCAGAGAGTCGGCAAAGATGTATTAGTGTCCCTCCAATGAGTGGCCCGCAAGGACCCCGTTTTCTACAAGTGTTGGTCCAATACTCCCTCTAGAGGCAGGGGACTCAGACAGGGCTGCTTTGCGGCCCCCGATCTGGGGCAGGGGCAGTGGGCGGCCTGTGACCCGGGCAGGAGCCTCTCCGCGTGTGTCCCAGGGACCCATCTGCCTGCAAACTTCGGTCACCTGTCAGGAAGCTACGATGCCCAGACCTATGCTTAGCAGTGCAGCGCGGTATACTGCGCGGACACGTTCCACACACACTTCAAGTAAGAAGGCGGCCTGAGTGGAAAGGTGAGAGTTTGGGCAGCTGTGCAGACAAAGAAGGTGCCCTTTGGCCTGGGCCTAAAAGCTTGTGACACTCCACTGGGCCTGCCGGGCTCTGAGGGCCCTGCCCTGGGCCCCCTGCTCCCCTGCCCTTTGTTCAGTCACAGCAGAGATGGCCACACCCACTCCCTCAGTGAGGGCAGTGTTCCAACCTCCCTCAGCCCCGCCCCCTCTCCGCAGGTTACCATGGACTACAGAGGCTGCATTCTGAGGCCAGGGCGTTCCGAGAATGCCAAGGGCAGACATGATGACCTTAAATGATTTCCTCTTGTGTCAGTGTTGGTAAACTTTAGGAGCTAGGAAATGGTCCACTGTACAGAAATGTTCAAATTTACTGGCATTTCATATATTCTCTGCTCTAACATTGTCCTGACTCTTTCTGTATATTCTTAACTTATGTTTTGGTTTTCCTTAATCAAAGTGTGTCTTTTAAATCTTTTCAAAGAAAATTCTTTGGACTTACTAAATCACCTGAATTTTATACGTTTTCTGTTGTATTAAGTTCTGCTCATATCTTTATTTATCTTTTCTCTATGTTCTCAGGGTTTATTGTTTTCATCTTCTGATGTCAATTAAAACACTTGGTTATTCATTTTAATAAATCTTTTTACTTATAAAGATTTGAACTTTTGAAGATTCCAGCTTACTTGTACGTGTCTAAGGGTCAGGTCCTCTCCATTGTTGCCGGCCTAAGGCTTAGTTCACCATACAGCAATGTATATATTGACCTATTTTCCCCTCGACTTTCTGTGATTCCCTACATCTCACCTTTCTTTGCAGACAAGCCATTTGAAATACCCTTAACTTATTTCACAGCCAATAAGTCTTTGAAATAATGTGTATTTTTTAGAGAAATCTTCTTATATAATTAGGCAGAAAATCTGACCTGCCATAGTTTTCAAAACAGCATAATTTCACTCTTCTCAATGATTAATCTGTTGTATTACACCACCTTGGAGTATTTAGCTTTATCAATGACATGTTCTTGAAAAATGTTTTAGAGATCCTACCAGTCTTTGAATACATCCTTGTGCCTTGTTTCAGTTCCAGTTTTATGTATATTTTCTGCCTTGCACCCGATTATTCCTTCATCTGATGGATGGCCTTGGGAATCTAATTCTGGTATTGATGGTTTTGGCTGATTGTCTCCCCTTGTAGCTGCTTTCTTCATTATTGTGTAAATTTAGATCATGAGCTCATGTTTAGCTAAACAGCTGACCTTGTAAGAGGCTTAGGTGTGAAGGCTCGTAAGTTTCAGCAGAAAGTCGGCAAAGATTTATTTGTGTCCCTGCAATGAGTGGCCCGCAAGGACCCCGTTTTCTACAAGTGTTGGTCCAATACTCCCTCTAGAGGCAGGGGACTCAGACAGGGCTGCTTTGCGGCCCCCGATCTGGGGCAGGGGCAGTGGGCGGCCTGTGGCCCGGGCAGTAGCCTCTCCACGTTTGTCCCAGGGACCCATCTGCCTGCAAACTTCGGTCACCTGGCAGGAAGCTACGATGCCCAGAACTATGCTTAGCTGTGCAGCGCGGTGTACTGCGCGGACACGTTCCACACACACTTCAAGTAAGAGGGCGGCCTGAGTGGAAATGTGAGAGTTTGGGCAACTGTGCAGACAAAGAATGCGCCCTTTGGCCTGGGCCTAAAAACTTGTGACACTCCACTGGGCCTGCCGGGCTCGGAGGGCCCTGCCCTGGGCCCCCTGCTCCCCTGCCCTTTGTTCAGTCACAGCAGAGATGGCCACACCCACTCCCTCAGTGAGGGCAGTGTTCCAACCTCCCTCAGCCCCGGCCCCTCTCCGCAGGTTACCATGGACTACAGAGGCTGCATTCTGAGGCCAGGGTGTTCCGAGAATGCCAAGGGCAGACATGATGACCTTAAATGATTTCCTCTTGTGTCAGTGTTGGTAAACTTTAGGAGCTAGGAAATGGTCCTTTTTACAGAAATGTTCAAATTTACTGGCATTTCATATATTCTCTGCTCTAACGTTGTCCTGACTCTTTCTGTATATTCTTTACTTATGTTTTGGTTTTCCTTAATCAAAGTGTGTCTTTTAAATCTTTTCAAAGAAAATTCTTTGGACTTACTAAATCTCCTGAATTTTATACGTTTTCTGTTGTATTAAGTTCTGCTCATATCTTTATTTATCTTTTCTCTATGTTCTCAGGGTTTATTGTTTTCATCTTCTGATGTCAATTAAAACACTTGGTTATTCATTTTAATAAATCTTTTTACTTATAAAGATTTGAACTTTTGAAGATTCCAGCTTACTTGTACGTGTCTAAGGGTCAGGTCCTCTCCATTGTTGCTGGCCTAAGGCTTAGTTCACCATACAGCAATGTATATATTGACCTATTTTCCCCTCGACTTTCTGTGATTCCCTACATCTCACCTTTCTTTGCAGACAAGCCATTTGAAATACCCTTAACTTATTTCACAGCCAATAAGTCTTTGAAATAATGTGTATTTTTTAGAGAAATCTTCTTATATAATTAGGCAGAAAATCTGACCTGCCATAATTTTCAAAACAGCATAATTTCACTCTTCTCAATGATTAATCTGTTGTATTACACGACCTTGGAGTATTTAGCTTTATCAATGACATGTCCTTGAAAAATGTTTTAGAGATCCTAACAGTCTTTGAAAACATCCTTGTGCCTTGTTTCAGTTCCAGTTTTATGTATATTTTCTGCCTTGCACCCGATTATTCCTTCATCTGATGGATGGCCTTGGGAATCTAATTCTGGTATTGATGGTTTTGGCTGATTGTCTCCCCTTGTAGCTGCTTTCTTCAATATTGTGTAAATTTAGATCATGAGCTCATGTTTAGCTAAACAGCTGACCTTGTAAGAGGCTTAGGTGTGAACGCTCGTAAGTTTCAGCAGAGAGTCGGCAAAGATGTATTTGTGTCCCTCCAATGAGTGGCCCGCAAGGACCCCGTTTTCTACAAGTGTTGGTCCAATACTCCCTCTAGAGGCAGGGGACTCAGACAGGGCTGCTTTGCGGCCCCCGATCTGGGGCAGGCGCAGTGGGCGGCCTGTGACCCGGGCAGGAGCCTCTCCGCGTGTGTCCCAGGGACCCATCTGCCTGCAAACTTCGGTCACCTGTCAGGAAGCTACGATGCCCAGACCTATGCTTAGCAGTGCAGCGCGGTATACTGCGCGGACACGTTCCACACACACTTCAAGTAAGAAGGCGGCCTCAGTGGAAAGGTGAGAGTTTGGGCAGCTGTGCAGACAAAGAAGGCGCCCTTTGGCCTGGGCCTAAAAGCTTGTGACACTCCACTGGGCCTGCCGGGCTCTGAGGGCCCTGCCCTGGGCCCCCTGCTCCCCTGCCCTTTGTTCAGTCACAGCAGAGATGGCCACACCCACTCCCTCAGTGAGGGCAGTGTTCCAACCTCCCTCAGCCCCGCCCCCTCTCCGCAGGTTACCATGGACTACAGAGGCTGCATTCTGAGGCCAGGGCGTTCCGAGAATGCCAAGGGCAGACATGATGACCTTAAATGATTTCCTCTTGTGTCAGTGTTGGTAAACTTTAGGAGCTAGGAAATGGTCCACTGTACAGAAATGTTCAAATTTACTGGCATTTCATATATTCTCTGCTCTAACATTGTCCTGACTCTTTCTGTATATTCTTTACTTATGTTTTGGTTTTCCTTAATCAAAGTGTGTCTTTTAATTCTTTTCAAAGAAGATTCTTTGGACTTACTAAATCAGCTGAATTTTATACGTTTTCTGTTGTATTAAGTTCTGCTCATATCTTTCTCTTTTTTTTTTTTTTTTCTTTTTGTGGTATGCGGGCCTCTCACTGTTGCGGCCTCACCCGTTGCGGAGCACAGGCTCCGGATGCGCAGGCCCAGCGGTCATGGCTCACGGGCCCAGCCGCTCCCCTGCATATGGGATCCTCCCAGACCGGGGCACGAAAACGTATCCCCTGCATCGGCAGGCGGACTCTCAACCACTTGCGCCACCAGGGAGGCCCTATTTATCTTTTTTCTATGTTCTCAGGGTTTATTGTTTTCATCTTCTGATGTCAATTAAAACACTTGGTTATTCATTTTAATAAATCTTTTTACTTATAAAGATTTGAACTTTTGAAGATTCCAGCTTACTTGTACGTGTCTAAGGGTCAGGTCCTCTCCATTGTTGCTGGCCTAAGGCTTAGTTCACCATACAGCAATGTATATATTGACCTATTTTCCCCTCGACTTTCTGTGATTCCCTACATCTCACCTTTCTTTGCAGACAAGCCATTTGAAATACCCTTAACTTATTTCACAGCCAATAAGTCTTTGAAATAATGTGTATTTTTTAGAGAAATCTTCTTATATAATTAGGCAGAAAATCTGACCTGCCATAGTTTTCGAAACAGCATAATTTCACTCTTCTCAATGATTAATCTGTTGTATTACACAACCTTGGAGTATTTAGCTTTATCAATGACATGTCCTTGAAAAATGTTTTAGAGATCCTACCAGTCTTTGAAAACATCCTTGTGCCTTGTGTCAGTTCCAGTTTTATGTATATTTTCTGCCTTGCACCCGATTATTCCTTCATCTGATGGATGGCCTTGGGAATCTAATTCTGGTATTGATGGTTTAGGCTGATTGTCTCCCCTTGTAGCTGCTTTCTTCATTATTGTGTAAATTTAGATCATGAGCTCATGTTTAGCTAAACAGCTGACCTTGTAAGAGGCTTAGGTGTGAACGCTCGTAAGTTTCAGCAGAAAGTCGGCAAAGATTTATTTGTGTCCCTCCAATGAGTGGCCCGCAAGGACCCCGTTTTCTACAAGTGTTGGTCCAATACTCCCTCTAGAGGCAGGGGACTCAGACAGGGCTGCTTTGCGGCCCCCGATCTGGGGCAGTGGCAGTGGGCGGCCTGTGACCCGGGCAGGAGACCATCCGCGTGTGTCCCAGGGACCCATCTGCCTGCAAACTTCGGTCACCTGGCAGGAAGCTACGATGACCAGAACTATGCTTAGCTGTGCAGCGCGGTGTACTGCACGGACACGTTCCACACACACTTCAAGTAAGAGGGCGGCCTGAGTGGAAAGGTGAGGGTTTGGGCAGCTGTGCAGACAAAGAAGGCGCCCTTTGGCCTGGGCCTAAAAGCTTGTGACACTCCACTGGGCCTGCCGGGCTCTGAGGGCCCTGCCCTGGGCCCCCTGCTCCCCTGCCCTTTGTTCAGTCACAGCAGAGATGGCCACACCCACTCCCTCAGTGAGGGCAGTGTTCCAACCTCCCTCAGCCCCGCCCCCTCTCCGCAGTTTACCATGGACTACAGAGGCTGCATTCTGAGGCCAGGGCGTTCTGAGAATGCCAAGGGCAGACATGATGACCTTAAATGATTTCCTCTTGTGTCAGTGTTGGTAAACTTTAGGAGCTAGGAAATGGTCCACTTTACAGAAATGTTCAAATTTACTGGCATTTCCTATATTCTCTGCTCTAACATTGTCCTGACTCTTTCTGTATATTCTTTACTTATGTTTTGGTTTTCCTTAATCAAAGTGTGTCTTTTAAATCTTTTCAAAGAAAATTCTTTGGACTTACTAAATCACCTGAATTTTATACGTTTTCTGTTGTATTAAGTTCTGCTCATATCTTTATTTATCTTTTCTCTATGTTCTCAGGGTTTATTGTTTTCATCTTCTGATGTCAATTAAAACACTTGGTTATTCATTTTAATAAATCTTTTTACTTATAAAGATTTGAACTTTTGAAGATTCCAGCTTACTTGTACGTGTCTAAGGGTCAGGTCCTCTCCATTGTTGCTGGCCTAAGGCTTAGTTCACCATACAGCAATGTATATATTGACCTATTTTCCCCTCGACTTTCTGTGATTCCCTACATCTCACCTTTCTTTGCAGACAAGCCATTTGAAATACCCTTAACTTATTTCACAGCCAATAAGTCTTTGAAATAATGTGTATTTTTTAGAGAAATCTTCTTATATAATTAGGCAGAAAATCTGACCTGCCATAGTTTTCAAAACAGCATAATTTCACTCTTTTCAATGATTAATCTGTTGTATTACACAACCTTGGAGTATTTAGCTTTATCAATGACATGTCCTTGAAAAATGTTTTAGAGATCCTACCAGTCTTTGAAAACATCCTTGTGCCTTGTTTCAGTTCCAGTTTTATGTATATTTTCTGCCTTGCACCCGATTATTCCTACATCTGATGGATGGCCTTGGGAATCTAATTCTGGTATTGATGGTTTTGGCTGATTGTCTCCCCTTGTAGCTGCTTTCTTCAATATTGTGTAAATTTAGATCATGAGCTCATGTTTAGCTAAACAGCTGACCTTGTAAGAGGCTTAGGTGTGAACGCTCGTAAGTTTCAGCAGAGAGTCGGCAAAGATGTATTTGTGTCCCTCCAATGAGTGGCCCGCAAGGACCCCGTTTTCTACAAGTGTTGGTCCAATACTCCCTCTAGAGGCAGGGGACTCAGACAGGGCTGCTTTGCGGCCCCCGATCTGGGGCAGGGGCAGTGGGCGGCCTGTGACCCGGGCAGGAGCCTCTCCGCGTGTGTCCCAGGGACCCATCTGCCTGCGAACTTCGGTCACCTGGCAGGAAGCTACGATGCCCAGACCTATGCTTAGCTGTGCAGCGCGGTATACTGCGCGGACACGTTCCACACACACTTCAAGTAAGAGGGCTGCCTGAGTGGAAAGGTGAGAGTTTGGGCAGCTGTGCAGACAAAGAAGGCGCCCTTTGGCCTGGGCCTAAATGCTTGTGACACTCCACTGGGCCTGCCGGGCTCTGAGGGCCCTGCCCTGGGCCCCCTGCTCCCCTGCCCTTTGTTCAGTCACAGCAGAGATGGCCACACCCACTCCCTCAGTGAGGGCAGTGTTCCAACCTCCCTCAGCCCCGCCCCCTCTCCGCAGGTTACCATGGACTACAGAGGCTGCATTCTGAGGCCAGGGCGTTCCGAGAATGCCAAGGGCAGACATGATGACCTTAAATGATTTCCTCTTGTGTCAGTGTTGGTAAACTTTAGGAGCTAGGAAATGGTCCACTGTACAGAAATGTTCAAATTTACTGGCATTTCATATATTCTCTGCTCTAACATTGTCCTGACTCTTTCTGTATATTCTTTACTTATGTTTTGGTTTTCCTTAATCAAAGTGTGTCTTTTAATTCTTTTCAAAGAAGATTCTTTGGACTTACTAAATCAGCTGAATTTTATACGTTTTCTGTTGTATTAAGTTCTGCTCATATCTTTCTCTTTTTTTTTTTTTTTTCTTTTTGTGGTATGCGGGCCTCTCACTGTTGCGGCCTCACCCGTTGCGGAGCACAGGCTCCGGATGCGCAGGCCCAGCGGTCATGGCTCACGGGCCCAGCCGCTCCCCTGCATATGGGATCCTCCCAGACCGGGGCACGAAAACGTATCCCCTGCATCGGCAGGCGGACTCTCAACCACTTGCGCCACCAGGGAGGCCCTATTTATCTTTTTTCTATGTTCTCAGGGTTTATTGTTTTCATCTTCTGATGTCAATTAAAACACTTGGTTATTCATTTTAATAAATCTTTTTACTTATAAAGATTTGAACTTTTGAAGATTCCAGCTTACTTGTACGTGTCTAAGGGTCAGGTCCTCTCCATTGTTGCTGGCCTAAGGCTTAGTTCACCATACAGCAATGTATATATTGACCTATTTTCCCCTCGACTTTCTGTGATTCCCTACATCTCACCTTTCTTTGCAGACAAGCCATTTGAAATACCCTTAACTTATTTCACAGCCAATAAGTCTTTGAAATAATGTGTATTTTTTAGAGAAATCTTCTTATATAATTAGGCAGAAAATCTGACCTGCCATAGTTTTCGAAACAGCATAATTTCACTCTTCTCAATGATTAATCTGTTGTATTACACAACCTTGGAGTATTTAGCTTTATCAATGACATGTCCTTGAAAAATGTTTTAGAGATCCTACCAGTCTTTGAAAACATCCTTGTGCCTTGTGTCAGTTCCAGTTTTATGTATATTTTCTGCCTTGCACCCGATTATTCCTTCATCTGATGGATGGCCTTGGGAATCTAATTCTGGTATTGATGGTTTAGGCTGATTGTCTCCCCTTGTAGCTGCTTTCTTCATTATTGTGTAAATTTAGATCATGAGCTCATGTTTAGCTAAACAGCTGACCTTGTAAGAGGCTTAGGTGTGAACGCTCGTAAGTTTCAGCAGAAAGTCGGCAAAGATTTATTTGTGTCCCTCCAATGAGTGGCCCGCAAGGACCCCGTTTTCTACAAGTGTTGGTCCAATACTCCCTCTAGAGGCAGGGGACTCAGACAGGGCTGCTTTGCGGCCCCCGATCTGGGGCAGTGGCAGTGGGCGGCCTGTGACCCGGGCAGGAGACCATCCGCGTGTGTCCCAGGGACCCATCTGCCTGCAAACTTCGGTCACCTGGCAGGAAGCTACGATGACCAGAACTATGCTTAGCTGTGCAGCGCGGTGTACTGCACGGACACGTTCCACACACACTTCAAGTAAGAGGGCGGCCTGAGTGGAAAGGTGAGGGTTTGGGCAGCTGTGCAGACAAAGAAGGCGCCCTTTGGCCTGGGCCTAAAAGCTTGTGACACTCCACTGGGCCTGCCGGGCTCTGAGGGCCCTGCCCTGGGCCCCCTGCTCCCCTGCCCTTTGTTCAGTCACAGCAGAGATGGCCACACCCACTCCCTCAGTGAGGGCAGTGTTCCAACCTCCCTCAGCCCCGCCCCCTCTCCGCAGTTTACCATGGACTACAGAGGCTGCATTCTGAGGCCAGGGCGTTCTGAGAATGCCAAGGGCAGACATGATGACCTTAAATGATTTCCTCTTGTGTCAGTGTTGGTAAACTTTAGGAGCTAGGAAATGGTCCACTTTACAGAAATGTTCAAATTTACTGGCATTTCCTATATTCTCTGCTCTAACATTGTCCTGACTCTTTCTGTATATTCTTTACTTATGTTTTGGTTTTCCTTAATCAAAGTGTGTCTTTTAAATCTTTTCAAAGAAAATTCTTTGGACTTACTAAATCACCTGAATTTTATACGTTTTCTGTTGTATTAAGTTCTGCTCATATCTTTATTTATCTTTTCTCTATGTTCTCAGGGTTTATTGTTTTCATCTTCTGATGTCAATTAAAACACTTGGTTATTCATTTTAATAAATCTTTTTACTTATAAAGATTTGAACTTTTGAAGATTCCAGCTTACTTGTACGTGTCTAAGGGTCAGGTCCTCTCCATTGTTGCTGGCCTAAGGCTTAGTTCACCATACAGCAATGTATATATTGACCTATTTTCCCCTCGACTTTCTGTGATTCCCTACATCTCACCTTTCTTTGCAGACAAGCCATTTGAAATACCCTTAACTTATTTCACAGCCAATAAGTCTTTGAAATAATGTGTATTTTTTAGAGAAATCTTCTTATATAATTAGGCAGAAAATCTGACCTGCCATAGTTTTCAAAACAGCATAATTTCACTCTTTTCAATGATTAATCTGTTGTATTACACAACCTTGGAGTATTTAGCTTTATCAATGACATGTCCTTGAAAAATGTTTTAGAGATCCTACCAGTCTTTGAAAACATCCTTGTGCCTTGTTTCAGTTCCAGTTTTATGTATATTTTCTGCCTTGCACCCGATTATTCCTACATCTGATGGATGGCCTTGGGAATCTAATTCTGGTATTGATGGTTTTGGCTGATTGTCTCCCCTTGTAGCTGCTTTCTTCAATATTGTGTAAATTTAGATCATGAGCTCATGTTTAGCTAAACAGCTGACCTTGTAAGAGGCTTAGGTGTGAACGCTCGTAAGTTTCAGCAGAGAGTCGGCAAAGATGTATTTGTGTCCCTCCAATGAGTGGCCCGCAAGGACCCCGTTTTCTACAAGTGTTGGTCCAATACTCCCTCTAGAGGCAGGGGACTCAGACAGGGCTGCTTTGCGGCCCCCGATCTGGGGCAGGGGCAGTGGGCGGCCTGTGACCCGGGCAGGAGCCTCTCCGCGTGTGTCCCAGGGACCCATCTGCCTGCGAACTTCGGTCACCTGGCAGGAAGCTACGATGCCCAGACCTATGCTTAGCTGTGCAGCGCGGTATACTGCGCGGACACGTTCCACACACACTTCAAGTAAGAGGGCTGCCTGAGTGGAAAGGTGAGAGTTTGGGCAGCTGTGCAGACAAAGAAGGCGCCCTTTGGCCTGGGCCTAAATGCTTGTGACACTCCACTGGGCCTGCCGGGCTCTGAGGGCCCTGCCCTGGGCCCCCTGCTCCCCTGCCCTTTGTTCAGTCACAGCAGAGATGGCCACACCCACACCCTCAGTGAAGGCAGTGTTCCAAACTCCCTCAGCCCCGTCCCCTCTCTGCAGGTTACCATGGACTACAGAGGCTGCATTCTGAGGCCAGGGCGTTGCGAGAATGCCAAGGGCAGACATGATGTCCTTAAATGATTTCCTCTTGTGTCAGTGTTGGTAAACTTTAGGAGCTAGGAAATGGCCCACTTTACAGAAATGTTCAAATTTACTGGCATTTCATATATTCTCTGCTCTAACATTGTCCTGACTCTTTCTGTATATTCTTTACTTATGTTTTGGTTTTCCTTAATCAAAGTGTGTCTTTTAATTCTTTTCAAAGAAGATTCTTTGGACTTACAAAATCACCTGAATTTTATACGTTTTCTGTTGTATTAAGTTCTGCTCATATCTTTATTTATCTTTTCTCTATGTTCTCAGAGTTTATTGTTTTCATCTTCTGATGTCAATTAAAACACTTGGTTATTCATTTTAATAAATCTTTTTACTTATAAAGATTTGAACTTTTGAAGATTCCAGCTTACTTGTATGTGTCTAAGGGTCAGGTCCTCTCCATTGTTGCTGGCCTAAGGCTTAGTTCACCATACAGCAATGTATATATTGACCTATTTTCCCCTCGACTTTCTGTGATTCCCTACATCTCACCTTTCTTTGCCGACAAGCCATTTGAAATACCCTTAACTTATTTCACAGCCAATAAGTCTTTGAAATAATGTGTATTTTTTAGCGAAATCATCTTATATAATTAGGCAGAAAATCTGACCTGCCATAATTTTCAAAACAGCATAATTTCACTCTTCTCAATGATTAATCTGTTGTATTACACAACCTTGTAGTATTTAGCTTTATCAATGACATGTCCTTGAAAAATGTTTTAGAGATCCTACCAGTCTTTGAAAACATCCTTGTGCCTTGTTTCAGTTCCAGTTTTATGTATATTTTCTGCCTTGCACCCGATTATTCCTACATCTGATGGATGGCCTTGGGAATCTAATTCTGGTATTGATGGTTTTGGCTGATTGTCTCCCCTTGTAGCTGCTTTCTTCAATATTGTGTAAATTTAGATCATGAGCTCATGTTTAGCTAAACAGCTGACCTTGTAAGAGGCTTAGGTGTGAACGCTCGTAAGTTTCAGCAGAGAGTCGGCAAAGATGTATTTGTGTCCCACCAATGAGTGGCCCGCAAGGACCCCGTTTTCTACAAGTGTTGGTCCAATACTCCCTCTAGAGGCAGGGGACTCAGACAGGGCTGCTTTGCGGCCCCCGATCTGGGGCAGGGGCAGTGGGCGGCCTGTGACCCGGGCAGGAGCCTCTCCGCGTGTGTCCCAGGGACCCATCTGCCTGCAAACTTCGGTCACCTGGCAGGAAGCTACGATGCCCAGACCTATGCTTAGCTGTGCAGCGCGGTATACTGCGCGGACACGTTCCACACACACTTCAAGTAAGAGGGCGGCCTGAGTGGAAAGGTGAGAGTTTGGGCAGCTGTGCAGACAAAGAAGGTGCCCTTTGGCCTGGGCCTAAAAGCTTGTGACACTCCACTGGGCCTGCCGGGCTCTGAGCGCCCTGCCCTGGGCCCCCTGCTCCCCTGCCCTTTGTTCAGTCACAGCAGAGATGGCCACACCCACTCCCTCAGTAAGGGCAGTGTTCCAACCTCCCTCAGCCCCGCCCCCTCTCCGCAGGTTACCATGGACTACAGAGGCTGCATTCTGAGGCCAGGGCGTTCCGAGAATGCCAAGGGCAGACATGATGACCTTAAATGATTTCCTCTTGTGTCAGTGTTGGTAAACTTTAGGAGCTAGGAAATGGTCCACTTGACAGAAATGTTCAAATTTACTGGCATTTCATATATTCTCGGCTCTAACATTGTCCTGACTCTTTCTGTATAATCTTTACTTATGTTTTGGTTTTCCTTAATCAAAGTGTGTCTTTTAATTCTTTTCAAAGAAGATTCTTTGGACTTACTAAATCACCTGAATTTTATATGTTTTCTGTTGTATTAAGTTCTGCTCAT
Source organism: Mesoplodon mirus (assembly GCF_964341445.2). NCBI lineage: Eukaryota > Metazoa > Chordata > Mammalia > Artiodactyla > Ziphiidae > Mesoplodon > Mesoplodon mirus. The sequence continues at coordinate 175,517 of NW_028295266.1, forward strand.
ATCTTTCTCTTTTTTTTTTTTTTTTCTTTTTGCGGTATGTGGGCCTCTCACTGTTGCGGCCTCCCCCGTTGCGTTACACAGGCTCCGGATGCGCAGGCCCAGCGGTCATGGCTCACGGGCACAGCCGCTCCGCGGCATATGGAATCCTCCCAGACCGGGGCACGAAAACGTATCCCCTGCATCGGCAGGCGGACTCTCAACCACTTGCGCCACCAGGGAGGCCCTATTTATCTTTTTTCTATGTTCTCAGGGTTTATTGTTTTCATCTTCTGATGTCAATTAAAACACTTGGTTATTCATTTTAATAAATCTTTTTACTTATAAAGATTTGAACTTTTGAAGATTCCAGCTTACTTGTACGTGTCTAAGGGTCAGGTCCTCTCCATTGTTGCTGGCCTAAGGCTTAGTTCACCATACAGCAATGTATATATTGACCTATTTTCCCCTCGAATTTCTGTGATTCCCTACATCTCACCTTTCTTTGCAGACAAGCCATTTGAAATACCCTTAACTTATTTCACAGCCAATAAGTCTTTGAAATAATGTGTATTTTTTAGAGAAATCTTCTTATATAATTAGGCAGAAAATCTGACCTGCCATAGTTTTCAAAACAGCATAATTTCACTCTTCTCAATGATTAATCTGTTGTATTACACAACCTTGGAGTATTTAGCTTTATCAATGACATGTCCTTGAAAAATGTTTTAGAGATCCTACCAGTCTTTGAAAACATCCTTGTGCCTTGTGTCAGTTCCAGTTTTATGTATATTTTCTGCCTTGCACCCGATTATTCCTTCATCTGATGGATGGCCTTGGGAATCTAATTCTGGTATTGATGGTTTTGGCTGATTGTCTCCCCTTGTAGCTGCTTTCTTCATTATTGTGTAAATTTAGATCATGAGCTCATGTTTAGCTAAACAGCTGACCTTGTAAGAGGCTTAGGTGTGAACGCTCGTAAGTTTCAGCAGAAAGTCGGCAAAGATTTATTTGTGTCCCTCCAATGAGTGGCCCGCAAGTACCCCGTTTTCTACAAGTGTTGGTCCAATACTCCCTCTAGAGGCAGGGGACTCAGACAGGGCTGCTTTGCGGCCCCCGATCTGGGGCAGTGGCAGTGGGCGGCCTGTGACCCGGGCAGGAGCCCCTCCGCATGTGTACCACGGACCCATCTGCCTGCAAACTTTGGTCACCTGGCAGGAAGCTACGATGCCCAGACCTATGCTTAGCTGTGCAGCGCGGTGTACTGCGCGGACACGTTCCACACACACTTCTAGTAAGAGGGCGGCCTGAGTGGAAAGGTGAGAGTTTGGGCAGCTGTGCAGACAAAGAAGGCGTCCTTTGGCCTGGGCCTAAAAACTTGTGACACTCCACTGGGCCTGCCGGGCTCTGAGGGCCCTGCCCTGGGCCCCCTGCTCCCCTGCCCTTTGTTCAGTCACAGCAGAGATGGCCACACCCACTCCCTCAGTGAGGGCAGTGCTCCAACCTCCCTCAGCCCCGCCCCCTCTCCGCAGGTTACCATGGACTACAGAGGCTGCATTCTGAGGCTAGGGCGTTCTGAGTATGCCAAGGGCAGACATGATGACCTTAAATGATTTCCTCTTGTGTCAGTGTTGGTAAACTTTAGGAGCTAGGAAATGGTCCTTTTTACAGAAATGTTCAAATTTACTGGCATTTCATATATTCTCTGCTCTAACATTGTCCTGACTCTTTCTGTATATTCTTTACTTATGTTTTGGTTTTCCTTAATCAAAGTGTGTCTTTTAAATCTTTTCAAAGAAGATTCTTTGGACTTACTAAATCACCTGAATTTTATACGTTTTCTCTTGTATTAAGTTCTGCTCATATCTTTATTTATCTTTTCTCTATGTTCTCAGGGTTTATTGTTTTCATCTTCTGATGTCAATTAAAACACTTGGTTATTCATTTTAATAAATCTTTTTACTTATAAAGATTTGAACTTTTGAAGATTCCAGCTTACTTGTACGTGTCTAAGGGTCAGGTCCTCTCCATTGTTGCTGGCCTAAGGCTTAGTTCACCATACAGCAATGTATATATTGACCTATTTTCCCCTCGACTTTCTGTGATTCCCTACATCTCACCTTTCTTTGCAGACAAGCCATTTGAAATACCCTTAACTTATTTCACAGCCAATAAGTCTTTGAAATAATGTGTATTTTTTAGAGAAATCTTCTTATATAATTAGGCAGAAAATCTGACCTGCCATAGTTTTCAAAACAGCATAATTTCACTCTTCTCAATGATTAATCTGTTGTATTACACAACCTTGGAGTATTTAGCTTTATCAATGATATGTCCTTGAAAAATGTTTTAGAGATCCTACCAGTCTTTGTAAACATCCTTGTGCCTTGTTTCAGTTCCAGTTTTATGTATATTTTCTGCCTTGCACCCGATTATTCCTACATCTGATGGATGGCCTTGGGAATCTAATTCTGGTATTGATGGTTTTGGCTGATTGTCTCCCCTTGTAGCTGCTTTCTTCAATATTGTGTAAATTTAGATCATGAGCTCATGTTTAGCTAAAGAGCTGACCTTGTAAGAGGCTTAGGTGTGAACGCTCGTAAGTTTCAGCAGAGAGTCGGCAAAGATGTATTTGTGTCCCTCCAATGAGTGGCCCGCAAGGACCCCGTTTTCTACAAATGTTGGTCCAATACTCCCTCTAGAGGCAGGGGACTCAGACAGGGCTGCTTTGCGGCCCCCGATCTGGGGCAGGGGCAGTGGGTGGCCTGTGAACCGGGCAGGAGCCTCTCCGCGTGTGTCCCAGGGACCCATCTTCCTGCGAACTTCGGTCACCTGGCAGGAAGCTACGATGCCCAGACCTATGCTTAGCTGTGCAGCGCTGTATACTGCGCGGACACGTTCCACACACACTTCAAGTAAGAGGGCTGCCTGAGTGGAAAGGTGAGAGTTTGGGCAGCTGTGCAGACAAAGAAGGCACCCTTTGGCCTGGGCCTAAAAGCTTGTGACACTCCACTGGGCCTGCCGGGCTCTGAGGGCCCTGCCCTGGGCCCCCTGCTCCCCTGCCCTTTGTTCAGTCACAGCAGAGATGGCCACACCCACACCCTCAGTGAGGGCAGTGTTCCAACCTCCCTCAGCCCCGTCCCCTCTCTGCAGGTTACCATGGACTACAGAGGCTGCATTCTGAGGCCAGGGCGTTCCGAGAATGCCAAGGGCAGACATGATGACCTTAAATGATTTCCTCTTGTGTCACTGTTGGTAAACTTTAGGAGCTAGGAAATGGTCCACTTTACAGAAATGTTCAAATTTACTGGCATTTCATATATTCTCTGCTCTAACATTGTCCTGACTCTTTCTGTATATTCTTTACTTATGTTTTGGTTTTCCTTAATCAAATTGTGTCTTTTAATTCTTTTCAACGAAGATTCTTTGGACTTACTAAATCACCTGAATTTTATAGGTTTTCTGTTGTATTAAGTTCTGCTCATATCTTTATTTATCTTTTTTCTATGTTCTCAGGGTTTATTGTTTTCATCTTCTGATGTCAATTAAAACACTTGGTTATTCATTTTAATAAATCTTTTTACTTATAAAGATTTGAACTTTTGAAGATTCCAGCTTACTTGTACGTGTCTAAGGGTCAGGTCCTCTCCATTGTTGCTGGCCTAAGGCTTAGTTAACCATACAGCAATGTATATATTGACCTATTTTCCCCTCGACTTTATGTGATTCCCTACATCTCACCTTTCTTTGCAGACAAGCCATTTGAAATACCCTTAACTTATTTCACAGCCAATAAGTCTTTGAAATAATGTGTATTTTTTAGAGAAATCTTCTTATATAATTAGGCAGAAAATCTGACCTGCCATAGTTTTCGAAACAGCATAATTTCACGCTTCTCAATGATTAATCTGTTGTATTACACAACCTTGGAGTATTTAGCTTTATCAATGACATGTCCTTGAAAAATGTTTTAGAGATCCTACCAGTCTTTGAAAACATCCTTGTGCCTTGTTTCAGTTCCAGTTTTATGTATATTTTCTGCCTTGCACCCGATTATTCCTTCATCTGATGGATGGCCTTGGGAATCTAATTCTGGTATTGATGGTTTTGGCTTATTGTCTCCCCTTGTAGCTGCTTTCTTCATTATTGTGTAAATTTAGATCATGAGCTCATGTTTAGCTAAACAGCTGACCTTGTAAGAGGCTTAGGTGTGAACGCTCGTAAGTTTCAGCAGAAAGTCGGCAAAGATTTATTTGTGTCCCTCCAATGAGTGGCCCGCAAGGACCCCGTTTTCTACAAGTGTTGGTCAAATACTCCCTCTAGAGGCAGGGGACTCAGACAGGGCTGATTTGCGGCCCCCGATCTGGGGCAGGGGCAGTGGGCGGCCTGTGGCCCGGGCAGGAGCCTCTCCACATGTGTCCCAGCGACCCATCTGCCTGCAAACTTCGGTCACCTGGCAGGAAGCTACGATGCCCAGAACTATGCTTAGCTGTGCAGCGCGGTGTACTGCGCGTACACGTTCCACACACACTTCAAGTAAGAGGGCGGCCTGAGTGGAAAGGTGAGAGTTTGGGCAGCTGTGCAGACAAAGAAGGCGCCCTTTGGCCTGGGCCTAAAAGCTTGTGACACTCCACTGGGCCTGCCGGGCTCTGAGGGCCCTGCCCTGGGCCCCCTGCTCCCCTGCCCTTTGTTCAGTCACAGCAGAGATGGCCACACCCACTCCCTCAGTGAGGGCAGTGTTCCAACCTCCCTCAGCCCCGCCCCCTCTCCGCAGGTTACCATGGACTACAGAGGCTGCATTCTGAGGCCAGGGCGTTCCGAGAATGCCAAGGGCAGACATGATGACCTTAAATGATTTCCTCTTGTGTCAGTGTTGGTAAACTTTAGTAGCTAGGAAATGGTCCACTTGACAGAAATGTTCAAATTTACTGGCATTTCATATATTCTCTGCTCTAACATTGTCCGGACTCTTTCTGTATATTCTTTACTTATGTTTTGGTTTTCCTTAATCAAAGTGTGTCTTTTAAATCTTTTCAAAGAAAATTCTTTGGACTTACTAAATCACCTGAATTTTATACGTTTTCTGTTGTATTAAGTTCTGCTCATATCTTTATTTATCTTTTCTCTATGTTCTCAGGGTTTATTGTTTTCATCTTCTGATGTCAATTAAAACACTTGGTTATTCATTTTAATAAATCTTTTTACTTATAAAGATTTGAACTTTTGAAGATTCCAGCTTACTTGTACGTGTCTAAGGGTCAGGTCCTCTCCATTGTTGCTGGCTTAAGGCTTAGTTCACCATACAGCAATGTATATATTGACCTATTTACCCCTCGACTTTCTGTGATTCCCTACATCTCACCTTTCTTTGCAGACAAGCCATTTGAAATACCCTTAACTTATTTCACAGCCAATAAGTCTTTGAAATAATGTGTATTTTTTAGAGAAATCTTCTTATATAATTAGGCATTAAATCTGACCTGCCATAGTTTTCAAAACAGCATAATTTCACTCTTCTCAATGATTAATCTGTTGTATTACACAACCTTGGAGTATTTAGCTTTATCAATGACATGCCCTTGAAAAATGTTTTAGAGATCCTACCAGTCTTTGAAAACATCCTTGTGCCTTGTTTCAGTTCCAGTTTTATGTATATTTTCTGCCTTGCACCCGATTATTCCTTCATCTGATGGATGGCCTTGGGAATCTAATTCTGGTATTGATGGTTTTGGCTTATTGTCTCCCCTTGTAGCTGCTTTCTTCATTATTGTGTAAATTTAGATCATGAGCTCATGTTTAGCTAAACAGCTGACCTTGTAAGAGGCTTAGGTGTGAACGCTCGTAAGTTTCAGCAGAAAGTCGGCAAAGATTTATTTGTGTCCCTCCAATGAGTGGCCCGCAAGGACCCCGTTTTCTACAAGTGTTGGTCCAATACTCCCTCTAGAGGCAGGGGACTCAGACAGGGCTGCTATGCGGCCCCCGATCTGGGGCAGGGGCAGTGGGCGGCCTGTGGCCCGGGTAGGAGCCTCTCCGCGTGTGTCCCAGGGACCCATCTGCCTGCGAACTTTGGTCACCTGGCAGGAAGCTACGATGCCCAGACCTATGCTTAGCTGTGCAGCACTGTATACTGCACGGACACATTCCACACACACTTCAAGTAAGAGGGCGGCCTGAGTGGAAAGATGAGAGTTTGGGCAGCTGTGCAGACAAAGAAGGCGCCCTTTGGCCTGGGACTAAAAGCTTGTGACAATCCACTGGGCCTGCCGGGCTCTGAGGGCCCTGCCCTGGGCCCCCTGCTCCCCTGCCCTTTGTTCAGTCACAGCAGAGATGGCCACACCCACTCCCTCAGTGAGGGCAGTGTTCCAACCTCCCTCAGCCCCGCCCCCTCTCCGCAGGTTACCATGGACTACAGAGGCTGCATTCTGAGGCCAGGGCGTTCCGAGAATGCCAAGGGCAGACATGATGACCTTAAATGATTTCCTCTTGTGTCAGTGTTGGTAAACTTTAGGAGCTAGGAAATGGTCCACTTGACAGAAATGTTCAAATTTACTGGCATTTCATATATTCTCTGCTCTAACATTGTCCTGACTCTTTTTGTATATTCTTTACTTATGTTTTGGTTTTCCTTAATCAAAGTGTGTCTTTTAAATCTTTTCAAAGAAAATTCTTTGGACTTACTAAATCACCTGAATTTTATATGTTTTCTGTTGTATTAAGTTCTGCACATATCTTTATTTATCTTTTCTCTATGTTCTCAGGGTTTATTGTTTTCATCTTTAGATGTCAATTAAAACACTTGGTTATTCATTTTAATAAATATTTTTACTTATAATGATTTGAACTTTTGAAGATTCCAGCTTATTTCTACGTGTCTAAGGGTCAGGTCCTCTCCATTGTTGCTGGCCTAAGGCTTAGTTCACCATACAGCAATGTATATATTGACCTATTTTCCCCTCGACTTTTTATGATTCCCTACATCTCACCTTTCTTTGCAGACAAGCCATTTGAAATACCCTTAACTTGTTTCACAGCCAATAAGTCTTTGAAATAATGTGTATTTTTTAGAGAAATCTTCTTATATAATTAGGCAGAAAATCTGACCTGCCATAGTTTTCAAAACAGCATAATTTCACTCTTCTCAATGATTAATCTGTTGTATTACACAACCTTGGAGTATTTAGCTTTATCAATGACATGTCCTTGAAAAATGTTTTAGAGATCCTACCAGTCTTTGAAAACATCCTTGTGCCTTGTTTCAGTTCCAGTTTTATGTATATTTTCTGCCTTGCACCCGATTATTCCTACATCTGATGGATGGCCTTGGGAATCTAATTCTGGTATTGATGGTTTTGGCTGATTGTCTCCCCTTGTAGCTGCTTTCTTCATTATTGTGTAAATTTAGATCATGAGCTCATGTTTAGCTAAACAGCTGACCTTGTAAGAGGCTTAGGTGTGAACGCTCGTAAGTTTCAGCAGAAAGTCGGCAAAGATTTATTTGTGTCCCTCCAATGAGTGGCCCGCAAGGACCCCGTTTTCTACAAGTGTTGGTCAAATACTCCCTCTAGAGGCAGGGGACTCAGACAGGGCTGATTTGCGGCCCCCGATCTGGGGCAGGGGCAGTGGGCGGCCTGTGGCCCGGGCAGGAGCCTCTCCACATGTGTCCCAGCGACCCATCTGCCTGCAAACTTCGGTCACCTGGCAGGAAGCTACGATGCCCAGAACTATGCTTAGCTGTGCAGCGCGGTGTACTGCGCGTACACGTTCCACAAACACTTCAAGTAAGAGGGCGGCCTGAGTGGAAAGGTGAGAGTTTGGGCAGCTGTGCAGACAAAGAAGGCGCCCTTTGGCCTGGGCCTAAAATCTTGTGACACTCCACTGGGCCTGCCGGGCTCTGAGGGCCCTGCCCTGGGCCCCCTGCTCCCCTGCCCTTTGTTCAGTCACAGCAGAGATGGCCACACCCACTCCCTCAGTGAGGGCAGTGTTCCAACCTCCCTCAGCCCCGCCCCCTCTCTGCAGGTTACCATGGACTACAGAGGCTGCAATCTGTGGCCAGGGCGTTCCGAGAATGCCAAGGGCAGACATGATGACCTTAAATGATTTCCTCTTGTGTCAGTGTTGGTAAACTTTAGGAGCTAGGAAATGGTCCACTTGACAGAAATGTTCAAATTTACTGGCATTTCATATATTCTCTGCTCTAACATTGTCCGGACTCTTTCTGTATATTCTTTACTTATGTTTTGGTTTTCCTTAATCAAAGTGTGTCTTTTAAATCTTTTCAAAGAAAATTCTTTGGACTTACTAAATCACCTGAATTTTATACGTTTTCTGTTGTATTAAGTTCTGCTCATATCTTTATTTATCTTTTCTCTATGTTCTCAGGGTTTATTGTTTTCATCTTCTGATGTCAATTAAAACACTTGGTTCTTCATTTTAATAAATCTTTTTACTTATAAAGATTTGAACTTTTGAAGATTCCAGCTTACTTGTACGTGTCTAAGGGTCAGGTCCTCTCCATTGTTGCTGGCTTAAGGCTTAGTTCACCATACAGCAATGTATATATTGACCTATTTACCCCTCGACTTTCTGTGATTCCCTACATCTCACCTTTCTTTGCAGACAAGCCATTTGAAATACCCTTAACTTATTTCACAGCCAATAAGTCTTTGAAATAATGTGTATTTTTTAGAGAAATCTTCTTATATAATTAGGCATTAAATCTGACCTGCCATAGTTTTCAAAACAGCATAATTTCACTCTTCTCAATGATTAATCTGTTGTATTACACAACCTTGGACTATTTAGCTTTATCAATGACATGTCCTTGAAAAATGTTTTAGAGATCCTAACAGTCTTTGAAAACATCCTTGTGCCTTGTTTCAGTTCCAGTTTTATGTATATTTTCTGCCTTGCACCCGATTATTCCTACATCTGATGGATGGCCTTGGGAATCTAATTCTGGTATTGATGGTTTTGGCTGATTGTCTCCCCTTGTAGCTGCTTTCTTCATTATTGTGTAAATTTAGATCATGAGCTCATGTTTAGCTAAACAGCTGACCTTGTAAGAGGCTTAGGTGTGAAACGCTCGTAAGTTTCAGCAGAGAGTCGGCAAAGATTTATTTGTGTCCCTCCAATGAGTGGCCCGCAAGGACCCCGTTTTCTACAAGTGTTGGTCCAATACTCCCTCTAGAGGCAGGGGACTCAGACAGGGCTGCTTTGCGGCTCCCGATCTGGGGCAGGGGCAGTGGGTGGCCTGTGGCCCGGGCAGGAGCCTCTCCACGTGTGTCCCTGGGACCCATCTGCCTGCGAACTTCGGTCACCTGGCAGGAAGCTACGATGCCCAGACCTATGCTTAGCTGTGCAGCGCGGTATACTGCACGGACACGTTCCACACACACTTCAAGTAAGAGGGCGGCCTGAGTGGAAAGGTAAGAGTTTGGGCAGCTGTGCAGACAAAGAATGCACCCTTTGGCCTGGGCCTAAAAGCTTGTGACACTCCACTGGGCCTGCCGGGCTCTGAGGGCCCTGCCCTGGGCCCCCTGCTCCCCAGGCCTTTGTTCAGTCACAGCAGAGATGGCCACACCCACTCCCTCAGTGAGGGCAGTGTTCCAACCTCCCTCAGCCCCGCCCCCTCTCCGCAGGTTACCATGGACTACAGAGGCTGCATTCTGAGGCCAGGGCGTTCCGAGAACGCCAAGGGCAGACATGATGACCTTAAATGATTTCCTCTTGTGTCAGTGTTGGTAAACTTTAGGAGCTAGGAAATGGTCCACTTGACAGAAATGTTCAAATTTACTGGCATTTCATATATTCTCTGCTCTAACATTGTCCTGACTCTTTCTGTATATTCTTTACTTATGTTTTGGTTTTCCTTAATCAAAGTGTGTCTTTTAAATCTTTTCAAAGAAAATTCTTTGGACTTACTAAATCACCTGAATTTTATACGTTTTCTGTTGTATTAAGTTCTGCTCATATCTTTATTTATCTTTTCTCTATGTTCTCAGGGTTTATTGTTTTCATCTTCTGATGTCAATTAAAACACTTGGTTATTCATTTTAATAAATATTTTTACTTATAAAGATTTGAACTTTTGAAGATTCCAGCTTACTTGTACGTGTCTAAGGGTCAGGTCCTCTCCATTGTTGCTGGCCTAAGGATTAGTTCACCATACAGCAATGTATATATTGACCTATTTTCCCCTGGACTTTCTGTGATTCCCTACATCTCACCTTTCTTTGCAGACAAGCCATTTGAAATACCCTTAACTTATTTCACAGCCAATAAGTTTTTGAAATAATGTGTATTTTTTAGAGAAATCTTCTTATATAATTAGGCAGAAAATCTGACCTGCCATAGTTTTCAAAACAGCATAATTTCACTCTTCTCAATGATTAATCTGTTGTATTACACAACCTTGGAGTATTTAGCTTTATCAATGACATGTCCTTGAAAAATGTTTTAGAGATCCTACCAGTCTTTGAAAACATCCTTGTGCCTTGTTTCAGTTCCAGTTTTATGTATATTTTCTGCCTTGCACCCGATTATTCCTACATCTGATGGATGGCCTTGGGAATCTAATTCTGGTATTGATGGTTTTGGCTGATTGTCTCCCCTTGTAGCTGCTTTCTTCAATATTGTGTAAATTTAGATCAGGAGCTCATATTTAGCTAAACAGCTGACCTTGTAAGAGGCTTAGGTGTGAACGCTCGTAAGTTTCAGCAGAAAGTCGGCATAGATTTATTTGTGTCCCTCCAATGAGTGGCCCGCAAGGACCCCGTTTTCTACAAGTGTTGGTCCAATACTCCCTCTAGAGGCAGGGACTCAGACAGGGCTGCTTTGCGGCCCCCGATCTGGGGCAGGGGCAGTGGGCGGCCTGTGACCCGGGCAGGAGCCCCTCCGCGTGTGTCCCAGGGACCCATCTGCCTGCAAACTTTGGTCACCTGGCAGGAAGCTACGATGCCCAGACCTATGCTTAGCTGTGCAGCGCGGTGTACTGCGCGGACACGTTCCACACACACTTCAAGTAAGAGGGCGGCCTGAGTGGAAAGGTGAGAGTTTGGGCAGCTGTGCAGACAAAGAAGGCACCCTTTGGCCTGGGCCTAAAAACTTGTGACACTCCACTGGGCCTGCCGGGCTCTGAGGGCCCTGCCCTGGGCCCCCTGCTCCCCTGCCCTTTGTTCAGTCACAGCAGAGGTGGCCACACCCACTCCCTCAGTGAGGGCAGTGTTCCAACCTCCCTCAGCCCCGCCCCCTCTCCGCAGGTTACCATGGACTACAGAGGCTGCATTCTGAGGCCAGGGCGTTCCGAGAATGCCAAGGGCAGACATGATGACCTTAAATGATTTCCTCTTGTGTCAGTGTTGGTAAACTTTAGGAGCTAGGAAATGGTCCACTTGACAGAAATGTTCAAATTTACTGGCATTTCATATATTCTCTGCTCTAACATTGTCCTGACTCTTTCTGTATATTCTTTACTTCTGTATTGGTTTTCCTTAATCAAAGTGTGTCTTTTAAATCTTTTCAAAGAAAATTCTTTGGACTTACTAAATCACCTGAATTTTATACGTTTTCTGTTGTATTAAGTTCTGCTCATATCTTTATTTATCTTTTCTCTATGTTCTCAGGGTTTATTGTTTTCATCTTCTGATGTCAATTAAAACACTTGGTTCTTCATTTTAATAAATCTTTTTACTTATAAAGATTTGAACTTTTGAAGATTCCAGCTTACTTGTACGTGTCTAAGGGTCAGGTCCTCTCCATTGTTGCTGGCCTAAGGCTTAGTTCACCATACAGCAATGTATATATTGACCTATTTTCCCCTCGACTTTCTGTGATTCCCTACATCTCACCTTTCTTTGCAGACAAGCCATTTGAAATACCCTTAACTTATTTCACAGCCAATAAGTCTTTGAAATAATGTGTATTTTTTAGAGAAATCTTCTTATATAATTAGGCAGAAAATCTGACCTGGCATAGTTTTCAAAACAGCATAATTTCACTCTTCTCAATGATTAATCTGTTGTATTACACAACCTTGGAGTATTTAGCTTTATCAATGACATGTTCTTGAAAAATGTTTTAGAGATCCTACCAGTCTTTGAAAACATCCTTGTGCCTTGTTTCAGTTCCAGTTTTATGTATATTTTCTGCCTTACACCCGATTATTCCTACATCTGATGGATGGCCTTGGGAATCTAATTCTTGTATTGATGGTTTTGGCTGATTGTCTACACTTGTAGCTGCTTTCTTCATTATTGTGTAAATTTAGATCATGAGCTCATGTTTAGCTAAACAGCTGACCTTGTAAGAGGCTTAGGTGTGAACGCTCGTAAGTTTCAGCAGAAAGTCGGCAAAGATTTATTTGTGTCCCTCCAATGAGTGGCCCGCAAGGACCCCGTTTTCTACAAGTGTTGGTCCAATACTCCCTCTAGAGGCAGGGGACTCAGACAGGGCTGATTTGCGGCCCCCGATCTGGGGCAGGGGCTGTGGGTGGCCTGTGACCCGGGCAGGAGCCTCTCCGCGTGTGTCCCAGGGACCCATCTGCCTGCGAACTTCGGTCACCTGGCAGGAAGCTACGATGCCCAGACCTATGCTTAGCTGTGCAGCACGGTATACTGCACGGACACGTTCCACACACACTTCAAGTAAGAGGGCGGCCTGAGTGGAAAGGTGAGAGTTTGGGCAGCTGAGCAGACAAAGAAGGCGCCCTTTGGCCTGGGCCTAAAAACTTGTGACACTCCACTGGGCCTGCCGGGCTCTGAGGGCCCTGCCCTGGGCCCCCTGCTCCCCTGCCCTTTGTTCAGTCACAGCAGAGATGGCCACACCCACTCCCTCAGTGAGGGCAGTGTTCCAACCTCCCTCAGCCCCGCCCCCTCTCCGCAGGTTACCATGGACTACAGAGGCTGCATTCTGAGGCCAGGGCGTTCAGAGAATGCCAAGGGCAGACATGATGACCTTAAATGATTTCCTCTTGTGTCAGTGTTGGTAAACTTTAGGAGCTAGGAAATGGTCCACTTGACAGAAATGTTCAAATTTACTGGCATTTCCTATATTCTCTGCTCTAACATTGTCCTGACTCTTTCTGTATATTCTTTACTTATGTTTTGGTTTTCCTTAATCAAAGTGTGTCTTTTAATTCTTTTCAAAGAAAATTCCTTGGACTTACTAAATCACCTGAATTTTATACGTTTTCTGTTGTATTAAGTTCTGCTCATATCTTTATTTATCTTTTCTCTATGTTCTCAGGGTTTATTGTTTTCATCTTCTGATGTCAATTAAAACACTTGGTTATTCATTTTAATAAATCTTTTTACTTATAAAGATTTGAACTTTTGAAGATTCCAGCTTACTTGTACGTGTCTAAGGGTCAGGTCCTCTCCATTGTTGCTGGCCTAAGGCTTAGTTCACCATACAGCAATGTATATATTGACCTATTTTCCCCTCGACTTTCTGTGATTCCCTACATCTCACCTTTCTTTGCAGACAAGCCATTTGAAATACCCTTAACTTATTTCACAGCCAATAAGTCTTTGAAATAATGTGTATTTTTTAGAGAAATCTTCTTATATAATTAGGCAGAAAATCTGACCTGCCATAGTTTTCAAAACAGCATAATTTCACTCTTCTCAATGATTAATCTGTTGTATTACACAACCTTGGAGTATTTAGCTTTATCAATGACATGTCCTTGAAAAATGTTTTAGAGATCCTACCAGTCTTTGAAAACATCCCTGTATCTTGTTTCAGTTCCAGTTTAATGTATATTTTCTGCCTTGCACCCGATTTTTCCTACATCTGATGGATGGCCATGGGAATCTAATTCTGGTATTGATGGTTTTGGCTGATTGTCTCCCCTTGTAGCTGCTTTCTTCATTATTGTGTAAATTTAGATCATGAGCTCATGTTTAGCTAAACAGCTGACCTTGTAAGAGGCTTAGGTGTGAACGCTCGAAAGTTTCAGAAGAAAGTCGGCAAAGATTTATTTGTGTCCCTCCAATGAGTGGCCCGCAAGGACCCCGTTTTCTACAAGTGTTGGTCCAATACTCCCTCTAGAGGCAGGGGACTCAGACAGGGCTGCTTTGCGGCCCCCGATCTGGGGCAGGGGCAGTGGGCGGCCTGTGACCCGGGCAGGAGCCCCTCCGCGTGTGTCCCAGGGACCCATCTGCCTGCAAACTTTGGTCACCTGGCAGGAAGCTACGATGCCCAGACCTATGCTTAGCTGTGCAGCGCTGTGTACTGCGCGGACACGTTCCACACACACTTCAAGTAAGAGTGCGGCCTGAGTGGAAAGGTGAGAGTTTGGGCAGCTGTGCAGACAAAGAAGGCACGCTTTGGCCTGGGCCTAAAAACTTGTGACACTCCACTGGTCCTGCCGGGCTCTGAGGACCCTGCCCTGGGCCCCCTGCTCCCCTGCCCTTTGTTCAGTCACAGCAGAGATGGCCACACCCACTCCCTCAGTGAGGGCAGTGTTCCAACCTCCCTCAGCCCCGCCCCCTCTCCGCAGGTTACCATGGACTACAGAGGCTGCATTCTGAGGCCAGGGCGTTCCGAGAATGCCAAGGGCAGACATGATGACCTTAAATGATTTCCTCTTGTGTCAGTGTTGGTAAACTTTAGGAGCTAGGAAATGGTCCACTTGACAGAAATGTTCAAATTTACTGGCATTTCATATATTCTCTGCTCTAACATTGTCCTGACTCTTTCTGCATATTCTTTACTTATGTTTTGGTTTTCCTTAATCAAAGTGTGTCTTTTAAATCTTTTCAAAGAAGATTCTTTGGACTTACTAAATCACCTGAATTTTATACGTTTTCTCTTGTATTAAGTTCTGCTCATATCTTTATTTATCTTTTCTCTATGTTCTCAGGGTTTATTGTTTTCATCTTCTGATGTCAATTAAAACACTTGGTTATTCATTTTAATAAATCTTTTTACTTATAAAGATTTGAACTTTTGAAGATTCCAGCTTACTTGTACGTGTCTAAGGGTCAGGTCCTCTCCATTGTTGCTGGCCTAAGGCTTAGTTCACCATACAGCAATGTATATATTGACCTATTTTCCCCTCGACTTTCTGTGATTCCCTACATCTCACCTTTCTTTGCAGACAAGCCATTTGAAATACCCTTAACTTATTTCACAGCCAATAAGTCTTTGAAATAATGTGTATTTTTTAGAGAAATCTTCTTATATAATTAGGCAGAAAATCTGACCTGCCATAGTTTTCAAAACAGCATAATTTCACTCTTCTCAATGATTAATCTGTTGTATTACACAACCTTGGAGTATTTAGCTTTATCAATGACATGTCCTTGAAAAATGTTTTAGAGATCCTACCAGTCTTTGAAAACATCCTTGTGCCTTGTTTCAGTTCCAGTTTTATGTATATTTTCTGCCTTACACCCGATTATTCCTACATCTGATGGATGGCCTTGGGAATCTAATTCTTGTATTGATGGTTTTGGCTGATTGTCTACACTTGTAGCTGCTTTCTTCATTATTGTGTAAATTTAGATCATGAGCTCATGTTTAGCTAAACAGCTGACCTTGTAAGAGGCTTAGGTGTGAACGCTCGTAAGTTTCAGCAGAAAGTCGGCAAAGATATATTTGTGTCCCTCCAATGAGTGGCCCGCAAGGACCCCGTTTTCTACAAGTGTTGGTCCAATACTCCCTCTAGAAGCAGGGGACTCAGACAGGGCTGCTTTGCGGCCCCCGATCTGGGGCAGGGGCAGTGGGTGGCCTGTGACCCGGGCAGGAGCCTCTCTGCGTGTGTCCCAGGGACCCATCTGCCTGCGAACTTCGGTCACCTGGCAGGAAGCTATGATGCCCAGACCTATGCTTAGCTGTGCAGCACGGTATACTGCACGGACACGTTCCACACACACTTCAAGTAAGAGGGCGGCCTGAGTGGAAAGGTGAGAGATTGGGCAGCTGTGCAGACAAAGAAGGCGCCCTTTGGCCTGGGCCTAAAAACTTGTGACACTCCACTGGGGCTGCCGGGCTCTGAGGGCCCTGCCCTGGGCCCCCTGCTCCCCTGCCCTTTGTTCAGTCACAGCAGAGATGGCCACACCCACTCCCTCAGTGAGGGCAGTGTTCCAACCTCCCTCAGCCCCGCCCCCTCTCCGCAGGTTACCATGGACTACAGAGGCTGCATTCTGAGGCCAGGGCGTTCCGAGAATGCCAAGGGCAGACATGATGACCTTAAATGATTTCCTCTTGTGTCAGTGTTGGTAAACTTTAGGAGCTAGGAAATGGTCCACTTGACAGAAATGTTCAAATTTACTGGCATTTTCTATATTCTCTGCTCTAACATTGTCCTGACTCTTTCTGTATATTCTTTACTTATGTTTTGGTTTTCCTTAATCAAAGTGTGTCTTTTAATCCTTTTCAAAGAAAATTCTTTGGACTTACTAAATCACCTGAATTTTATACGTTTTCTGTTGTATTAAGTTCTGCTCATATCTTTATTTATCTTTTCTCTATGTTCTCAGGGTTTATTGTTTTCATCTTCTGATGTCAATTAAAACACTTGGTTATTCATTTTAATAAATCTTTTTACTTATAAAGATTTGAACTTTTGAAGATTCCAGCTTACTTGTACGTGTCTAAGGGTCAGGTCCTCTCCATTGTTGCTGGCCTAAGGCTTAGTTCACCATACAGCAATGTATATATTGACCTATTTTCCCCTCGACTTTCTGTGATACCCTACATCTCACCTTTCTTTGCAGACAAGCCATTTGAAATACCCTTAACTTATTTCACAGCCAATAAGTCTTTGAAATAATGTGTATTTTTTAGAGAAATCTTCTTATATAATTAGGCAGAAAATCTGACCTGCCATAGTTTTCAAAACAGCATAATTTCACTCTTCTCAATGATTAATCTGTTGTATTACACAACCTTGGAGTATTTAGCTTTATCAATGACATGTCCTTGAAAAATGTTTTAGAGATCCTACCAGTCTTTGAAAACATCCTTGTGCCTTGTTTCAGTTCCAGTTTTATGTATATTTTCTGCCTTGCACCCGATTATTCCTTCATCTGATGGATGGCCTTGGGAATCTAATTCTGGTATTGATGGTTTTGGCTGATTGTCTCCCCTTGTAGCTGCTTTCTTCATTATTGTGTAAATTTAGATCATGAGCTCATGTTTAGCTAAACAGCTGACCTTGTAAGAGGCTTAGGTGTGAACGCTCGTAAGTTTCAGCAGAAAGTCGGCAAAGATTTATTTGTGTCCCTCCAATGAGTGGCCCGCAAGGACCCCGTTTTCTACAAGTGTTGGTCCAATACTCCCTCTAGAGGCAGGGGACTCAGACAGGGCTGCTTTGCGGCCCCCGGTCTGGGGCAGGGGCAGTGGGCGTCCTGTGACCCGGGCAGGAGACCCTCCGCGTGTGTCCCAGGGACCCATCTGCCTGCAAACTTCGGTCACCTGGCAGGAAGCTACGATGCCCAGAACTATGCTTAGCTGTGCAGCGCGGTGTACTGCGCGGACACGTTCCACACACACTTCAAGTAAGAGGGAGGCCTGAGTGGAAAGGTGAGAGTTTGGGCAGCTGTGCAGACAAAGAAGGCGCCCTTTGGCCTGGGCCTAAAAGCTTGTGACACTCCACTGGGCCTGCCGGGCTCTGAGGGCCCTGCCCTGGGCCCCCTGCTCCCCTGCCCTTTGTTCAGTCACAGCAGAGATGGCCACACCCACTCCCTCAGTGAGGGCAGTGTTCCAACCTCCCTCAGCCCCGCCCCCTCTCCGCAGGTTACCATGGACTACAGAGGCTGCATTCTGAGGCCAGGGCGTTCCGAGAATGCCAAGGGCAGACATGATGACCTTAAATGATTTCCTCTTGTGTCAGTGTTGTTAAACTTTAGGAGCTGGGAAATGGTCCACTTGACAGAAATGTTCAAATTTACTGGCATTTCCTATATTCTCTGCTCTAACATTGTCCTGACTCTTTCTGTATATTCTTTACTTATGTTTTGGTTTTCCTTAATCAAAGTGTGTCTTTTAAATCTTTTCAAAGAAGATTCTTTGGACTTACTAAATCACCTGAATTTTATACGTTTTCTGTTGTATTAAGTTCTGCTCATAGCTTTATTTATCTTTTTTCTATGTTCTCAGGGTTTATTGTTTTCATCTTCTGATGTCAATTAAAACACTTGGTTATTCATTTTAATAAATCTTTTTACTTATAAATATTTGAACTTTTGAAGATTCCAGCTTACTTGTACGTGTCTAAGGGTCAGGTCCTCTCCATTGTTGCTGGCCTAAGGCTTAGTTCACCATACAGCAATGTATATATTGACCTATTTTCCCCTCGACTTTCTGTGATTCCCTACATCTCACCTTTCTTTGCAGACAAGCCATTTGAAATACCCTTAACTTATTTCACAGCCAATAAGTCTTTGAAATAATGTGTATTTTTTAGAGAAATCTTCTTATATAATTAGGCAGAAAATCTGACCTGCCATAGTTTTCGAAACAGCATAATTTCACGCTTCTCAATGATTAATCTGTTGTATTACACAACCTTGGAGTATTTAGCTTTATCAATGACATGTCCCTGAAAAATGTTTTAGAGACCCTACCAGTCTTTGAAAACATCCTTGTGCCTTGTTTCAGTTCCAGTTTTATGTATATTTTCTGCCTTGCACCCGATTATTCCTTCATCTGATGGATGGCCTTGGGAATCTAATTCTGGTATTGATGGTTTTGGCTGATTGTCTCCCCTTGTAGCTGCTTTATTCATTATTGTGTAAATTTAGATCATGAGCTCATGTTTAGCTAAACAGCTGACCTTGTAAGAGGCTTAGGTGTGAACGCTCGAAAGTTTCAGAAGAAAGTCGGCAAAGATTTATTTGTGTCCCTCCAATGAGTGGCCCGCAAGGACCCCGTTTTCTACAAGTGTTGGTCCAATACTCCCTCTAGAGGCAGGGGACACAGACAGGGCTGCTTTGCGGCCCCCGATCTGGGGCAGGGGCAGTGGGCGGCCTGTGGCCCGGGCAGGAGCCCCTCCGCGTGTGTCCCAGGGACCCATCTGCCTGCGAACTTCGGTCACCTGGCAGGAAGCTACGATGCCCAGAACTATGCTTAGCTGTGCAGCGCGGTGTACTGCGCGGACACGTTCCACACACACTTCAAGTAAGAGGGCGGCCTGAGTGGAAAGGTGAGAGTTTGGGCAGCTGTGCAGACAAAGAAGGCGCCCTTTGGCCTGGGCCTAAAAGCTTGTGACACTCCACTGGGCTTGCCGGGCTCTGAGGGCCCTGCCCTGGGCCCCCTGCTCCCCTGCCCTTTGTTCAGTCACAGCAGAGATGGCCACACCCACTCCCTCAGTGAGGGCAGTGTTCCAACCTCCCTCAGCCCCGCCCCCTCTCCGCAGGTTACCATGGACTACAGAGGCTGCATTCTGAGGCCAGGGCGTTCCGAGAATGCCAAGGGCAGACATGATGACCTTAAATGATTTCCTCTTGTGTCAGTGTTGGTAAACTTTAGGAGCTAGGAAATGGTCCACTTGACAGAAATGTTCAAATTTACTGGCATTTCATATATTCTCTGCTCTAACATTGTCCTGACTCTTTCTGTATATTCTTTACTTATGTTTTGGTTTTCCTTAATCAAAGTGTGTCTTTTAAATCTTTTCAAAGAAAATTCTTTGGACTTACTAAATCACCTGAATTTTATACGTTTTCTGTTGTATTAAGTTCTGCTCATATCTTTATTTATCTTTTCTCTATGTTCTCAGGGTTTATTGTTTTCATCTTCTGATGTCAATTAAAACACTTGGTTATTCATTTTAATAAATCTTTTTACTTATAAAGATTTGAACTTTTGAAGATTCCAGCTTACTTGTACGTGTCTAAGGGTCAGGTCCTCTCCATTGTTGCTGGCCTAAGGATTAGTTCACCATACAGCAATGTATATATTGACCTATTTTCCCCTCGACTTTCTGTGATTCCCTACATCTCACCTTTCTTTGCAGACAAGCCATTTGAAATACCCTTAACTTATTTCACAGCCAATAAGTCTTTGAAATAATGTGTATTTTTTAGAGAAATCTTCTTATATAATTAGGCAGAAAATCTGACCTGCCATAGGTTTCAAAACAGCATAATTTCACTCTTCTCAATGATTAATCTGTTGTATTACACAACCTTGGAGTATTTAGCTTTATCAATGACATGTCCTTGAAAAATGTTTTAGAGATCCTACCAGTCTTTGAAAACATCCTTGTGCCTTGTTTCAGTTCCAGTTTTATGTATATTTTCTGCCTTGCACCCGATTATTCCTACATCTGATGGATGGCCTTGGGAATCTAATTCTGGTATTGATGGTTTTGGCTGATTGTCTCCCCTTGTAGCTGCTTTCTTCAATATTGTGTAAATTTAGATCAGGAGCTCATGTTTAGCTAAACAGCTGACCTTGTAAGAGGCTTAGGTGTGAACGCTCGTAAGTTTCAGCAGAAAGTCGGCATAGATTTATTTGTGTCCCTCCAATGAGTGGCCCGCAAGGACCCCGTTTTCTACAAGTGTTGGTCCAATACTCCCTCTAGAGGCAGGGACTCAGACAGGGCTGCTTTGCGGCCCCCGATCTGGGGCAGGGGCATTGGGCGGCCTGTGACCCGGGCAGGAGCCCCTCCGCGTGTGTCCCAGGGACCCATCTGCCTGCAAACTTCGGTCACCTGGCAGGAAGCTACGATGCCCAGATCTATGCTTAGCTGTGCAGCGCGGTGTACTGCGCGGACACGTTCCACACACACTTCAAGTAAGAGGGCGGCCTGAGTGGAAAGGTGAGAGTTTGCGCAGCTGTGCAGACAAAGAAGGCACCCTTTGGCCTGGGCCTAAAAACTTGTGACACTCCACTGGGCCTGCCGGGCTCTGAGGGCCCTGCCCTGGGCCCCCTGCTCCCCTGCCCTTTGTTCAGTCACAGCAGAGATGGCCACACCCACTCCCTCAGTGAGGGCAGTGTTCCAACCTCCCTCAACCCCGCCCCCTCTCCGCAGGTTACCATGGACTACAGAGGCTGCATTCTGAGGCCAGGGCGTTCCGAGAATGCCAAGGGCAGACATGATGACCTTAAATGATTTCCTCTTGTGTCAGTGTTGGTAAACTTTAGGAGCTAGGAAATGGTCCACTTGACAGAAATGTTCAAATTTACTGGCATTTCATATATTCTCTGCTCTAACATTGTCCTGACTCTTTCTGTATATTCTTTACTTCTGTTTTGGTTTTCCTTAATCAAAGTGTGTCTTTTAAATCTTTTCAAAGAAAATTCTTTGGACTTACTAAATCACCTGAATTTTATACGTTTTCTGTTGTATTAAGTTCTGCTCATATCTTTATTTATCTTTTCTCTATGTTCTCAGGGTTTATTGTTTTCATCTTCTGATGTCAATTAAAACACTTGGTTCTTCATTTTAATAAATCTTTTTACTTATAAAGATTTGAACTTTTGAAGATTCCAGCTTACTTGTACGTGTCTAAGGGTCAGGTCCTCTCCATTGTTGCTGGCCTAAGGCTTAGTTCACCATACAGCAATGTATATATTGACCTATTTTCCTCTCGACTTTCTGTGATTCCCTACATCTCACCTTTCCTTGCAGACAAGCCATTTGAAATACCCTTAACTTATTTCACAGCCAATAAGTCTTTGAAATAATGTGTATTTTTTAGAGAAATCTTCTTATATAATTAGGCAGAAACTCTGACCTGGCATAGTTTTCAAAACAGCATAATTTCACTCTTCTCAATGATTAATCTGTTGTATTACACAACCTTGGAGTATTTAGCTTTATCAATGACATGTCCTTGAAAAATGTTTTAGAGATCCTACCAGTCTTTGAAAACATCCTTGTGCCTTGTTTCAGTTCCAGTTTTATGTATATTTTCTGCCTTGCACCCGATTATTCCTACATCTGATGGATGGCCTTGGGAATCTAATTCTGGTATTGATGGTTTTGGCTGATTGTCTCCCCTTGTAGCTGCTTTCTTCAATATTGTGTAAATTTAGATCAGGAGCTCATGTTTAGCTAAACAGCTGACCTTGTAAGAGGCTTAGGTGTGAAGGCTCGTAAGTTTCAGCAGAAAGTTGGCAAAGATTTATTTGTGTCCCTCCAATGAGTGGCCCGCAAGGACCCCGTTTTCTACAAGAGTTGGTCCAATACTCCCTCTAGAGGCAGGGGACTCAGACAGGGCTGCTTTGCGGCCCCCGATCAGGGGCAGGGGCAGTGGGCGGCCTGTGGCCCGGGCAGGAGCCTCTCCACGTGTGTCCCAGGGACACATCTGCCTGCGAACTTCGGTCACCTGGCAGGAAGCTACGATGCCCAGACCTATGCTTAGCTGTGCAGCGCGGTATACTGCACGGACACGTTCCACACACACTTCAAGTAAGAGGGCGGCCTGAGTGGAAAGGTGAGAGTTTGGGCAGCTGTGCAGACAAAGAAGGCGCCCTTTGGCCTGGGCCTAAAAGCTTGTGACACTCCACTGGGCCTGCCAGGCTCTGAGGGCCCTGCCCTGGGCCCCCTGCTCCCCTGCCCTTTGTTCAGTCACAGCAGAGATGGCCACACCCACTCCCTCAGTGAGGGCAGTGTTCCAACCTCCCTCAGCCCCGCCCCCTCTCCGCAGGTTACCATGGACTACAGAGGCTGCATTCTGAGGCCAGGGCGTTCCGAGAATGCCAAGGGCAGACATGATGACCTTAAATGATTTCCTCTTGTGTCAGTGTTGGTAAACTTTAGGAGCTAGGAAATGGTCCACTTGACAGAAATGTTCAAATTTACTGGCATTTCATATATTCTCTGCTCTAACATTGTCCTGACTCTTTCTGTATATTCTTTACTTATGTTTTGGTTTTCCTTAATCAAAGTGTGTCTTTTAAATCTTTTCAAAGAAGATTCTTTGGACTTACTAAATCACCTGAATTTTATACGTTTTCTGTTGTATTAAGTTCTGCTCATATCTTTATCTTTTTTTTTTTTCTTTTTGCGGTATGCGGGCCTCTCACTGTTGCGGCCTCCCCCGTTGCGGAGCACAGGATCCGGATGCGCAGGCCCAGCGGTCATGGATCACGGGCCCAGCCGCTCCGCGGCATATGGGATCCTCCCAGACCGGGGCACGAAAACGTATCCCCTGCATCGGCAGGCGGACTCTCAACCACTTGCGCCACCAGGGAGGCCCTATTTATCTTTTTTCTATGTTCTCAGGGTTTATTTTTTTCATCTTTAGATGTCAATTAAAACACTTGGTTATTCATTTTAATAAATCTTTTTACTTATAAAGATTTGAACTTTTGAAGATTCCAGCTTACTTGTACGTGTCTAAGGGTCAGGTCTTCTTCATTGTTGCTGGCCTAAGGCTTAGTTCACCATACAGCAATGTATATATTGACCTATTTTCCCCTCGACTTTTTGTGATTCCCTACATCTCACCTTTTTGGCAGACAAGCCATTTGAAATACCCTTAACTTATTTCACAGCCAATAAGTCTTTGAAATAATGTGTATTTTTTAGAGAAATCTTCTTATATAATTAGGCAGAAAATCTGACCTGCCATAGTTTTCAAAACAGCATAATTTCACTCTTCTCAATGATTAATCTGTTGTATTACACAACCTTGGAGTATTTAGCTTTATCAATGACATGTCCTTGAAAAATGTTTTAGAGATCCTACCAGTCTTTGAAAACATCCTTGTGCCTTGTTTCAGTTCCAGTTTTATGTATATTTTCTGCCTTGCACCCGATTATTCCTACATCTGATGGATGGCCTTGGGAATCTAATTCTGGTATTGATGGTTTTGGCTGATTGTCTCCACTTGTAGCTGCTTTCTTCATTATTGTGTAAATTTAGATCATGAGCTCATGTTTAGCTAAACAGCTGACCTTGTAAGAGGCTTAGGTGTGAACGCTCGTAAGTTTCAGCAGAAAGTCCGCAAAGATTTATTTGTGTCCCTCCAATGAGTGGCCCGCAAGGACCCCGTTTTCTACAAGTGTTGGTCCAATACTCCCTCTAGAGGCAGGGGACACAGACAGGGCTGCTTTGCGGCCCCCGATCT
Source organism: Mesoplodon mirus (assembly GCF_964341445.2). NCBI lineage: Eukaryota > Metazoa > Chordata > Mammalia > Artiodactyla > Ziphiidae > Mesoplodon > Mesoplodon mirus. The sequence continues at coordinate 199,523 of NW_028295266.1, forward strand.
GGGGCAGGGGCAGTGGGCGGCCTGTGGCCCGGGCAGGAGCCCCTCCGCGTGTGTCCCAGGGACCCATCTGCCTGCAAACTTCGGTCACCTGGCAGGAAGCTACGATGCCCAGAACTATGCTTAGCTGTGCAGCGCGGTGTACTGCGCGGACACGTTCCACACACACTTCAAGTAAGAGGGCGGCCTGAGTGGAAAGGTGAGAGTTTGGGCAGCTGTGCAGACAAAGAAGGCGCCCTTTGGCCTGGGCCTAAAAGCTTGTGACACTCCACTGGGCCTGCCGGGCTCTGAGGGCCCTGCCCTGGGCCCCCTGCTCCCCTGCCCTTTGTTCAGTCACAGCAGAGATGGCCACACCCACTCCCTCAGTGAGGGCAGTGTTCCAACCTCCCTCAGCCCCGCCCCCTCTCCGCAGGTTACCATGGACTACAGAGGCTGCATTCTGAGGCCAGGGCGTTCCGAGAATGCCAAGGGCAGACATGATGACCTTAAATGATTTCCTCTTGTGTCAGTGTTGGTAAACTTTAGGAGCTAGGAAATGGTCCACTTGACAGAAATGTTCAAATTTACTGGCATTTCATATATTCTCTGCTCTAACATTGTCCTGACTCTTTCTGTATATTCTTTACTTATGTTTTGGTTTTCCTTAATCAAAGTGTGTCTTTTAAATCTTTTCAAAGAAAATTCTTTGGACTTACTAAATCACCTGAATTTTATACGTTTTCTGTTGTATTAAGTTCTGCTCATATCTTTATTTATCTTTTCTCTATGTTCTCAGGGTTTATTGTTTTCATCTTCTGATGTCAATTAAAACACTTGGTTATTCATTTTAATAAATCTTTTTACTTATAAAGATTTGAACTTTTGAAGATTCCAGCTTACTTGTACGTGTCTAAGGGTCAGGTCCTCTCCATTGTTGCCGGCCTAAGGATTAGTTCACCATACAGCAATGTATATATTGACCTATTTTCCCCTCGACTTTCTGTGATTCCCTACATCTCACCTTTCTTTGCAGACAAGCCATTTGAAATACCCTTAACTTATTTCACAGCCAATAAGTCTTTGAAATAATGTGTATTTTTTAGAGAAATCTTCTTATATAATTAGGCAGAAAATCTGACCTGCCATAGGTTTCAAAACAGCATAACTTCACTCTTCTCAATGATTAATCTGTTGTATTACACAACCTTGGAGTATTTAGCTTTATCAATGACATGTCCTTGAAAAATGTTTTAGAGATCCTACCAGTCTTTGAAAACATCCTTGTGCCTTGTTTCAGTTCCAGTTTTATGTATATTTTCTGCCTTGCACCCGATTATTCCTACATCTGATGGATGGCCTTGGGAATCTAATTCTGGTATTGATGGTTTTGGCTGATTGTCTCCCCTTGTAGCTGCTTTCTTCAATATTGTGTAAATTTAGATCAGGAGCTCATGTTTAGCTAAACAGCTGACCTTGTAAGAGGCTTAGGTGTGAACACTTGTAAGTTTCACCAGAAAGTCAGCAAAGATTTATTTGTGTCCCTCCAATGAGTGGCCCGCAAGGACCCCGTTTTCTACAAGTGTTGGTCCAATACTCCCTCTAGGGGCAGGGGACTCAGACAGGGCTACTTTGCGGCCCCCGATCTGGGGCAGGGGCAGTGGGCGGCCTGTGGCCCGGGCAGGAGCCTCTCCGCGTGTGTCCCAGGGACCCAACTGCCTGCGAGCCTCGGTCACCTGGCAGGAAGCTACGATGCCCAGACCTATGCTTAGCTGTGCAGCGAGGTGTACTGCGCGCACAGGTTCCACACACACTTCAAGTAAGAGGGCGGCCTGAGTGGAAAGGTGAGGGTTTGGGCAGCTGTGCAGACAAAGAAAGCACCCTTTGGCCTGGGCCTAAATGCTTGTGACACTCCACTGGGCCTGCCGGGCTCTGAGGGCCCTGCCCTGGGCCCCCTGCTCCCCTGCCCTTTGTTCAGTCACAGCAGAGATGGCCACACCCACTCCCTCAGTGAGGGCAGTGTTCCAACCTCCCTCAGCCCCGCCCCCTCTCCGCAGGTTACCATGGACTACAGAGGCTGCATTCTGAGGCCAGGCCGTTCCGAGAATGCCAAGGGCAGACATGATGACCTTAAATGATTTCCTCTTGTGTCAGTTTTGGTAAACTTTAGGAGCTAGGAAATGGTCCACTTGACAGAAATGTTCAAATTTACTGGCATTTCATATATTCTCTGCTCTAACATTGTCCTGACTCTTTCTGTATATTCTTTACTTATGTTTTTGTTTTCCTTAATCAAAGTGTGTCTTTTAAATCTTTTCAAAGAAGATTCTTTGGACTTACTAAATCACCTGAATTTTATACGTTTTCTGTTGTATTAAATTCTGCTCATATCTTTATTTAACTTTTTTCTATGTTCTCAGGGTTTATTGTTTTCATCTTCTGATGTCAATTAAAACACTTGGTTATTCATTTTAATAAATCTTTTTACTTATAAAGATTTGAACTTTTGAAGATTCCAGCTTACTTGTACGTTTCTAAGGGTCAGGTCCTCTCCATTGTTGCTGGCCTGAGGCTTAGTTCACCATATAGCAATGTATATATTGACCTATTTTCCCCTCGACTTTCTGTGATCCCCTACATCTCACCTTTCTTTGCAGACAAGCCATTTGAAATACCCTTAACTTATTTCACAGCCAAAAAGTCTTTGAAATAATGTGTATTTTTTAGAGAAATCTTCTTATATAATTAGGCAGAAAATCTGACCTGCCATAGTTTTCAAAACAGCATAATTTCACTCTTCTCAATGATTAATCTGTTGTATTACACAACCTTTGTGTATTTAGCTTTATCAATGACATGTTCTTTAAAAATGTTTTAGAGATCCTACCAGTCTTTGAAGACATCCTTGTGCCTTGTTTCAGTTCCAGTTTTATGTATATTTTCTGCCTCGCACCCGATTATTCCTACATCTGATGGATGGCCTTGGGAATCTAATACTGGTATTGATGGTTTTGGCTGATTGTCTCCCCTTGTAGCTGCTTTCTTCATTATTGTGTAAATTTAGATCATGAGCTCATGTTTAGCTAAACAGCTGACCTTGTAAGAGGCTTAGGTGTGAACGCTTGTAAGTTTCAGCAGAAAGTCGGCAAAGATTTATTTGTGTCCCTCCAATGAGTGGCCCGCAAGGACCCCGTTTTCTACAAGTGTTGGTCCAATACTCCCTCTAGGGGCAGGGGACTCAGACAGGGCTACTTTGCGGCCCCCGATCTGGGGCAGGGGCAGTGGGCGGCCTGTGGCCCGGGCAGGAGCCTCTCCGCGTGTGTCCCAGGGACCCAACTGCCTGCGAGCCTCGGTCACCTGGCAGGAAGCTACGATGCCCAGACCTATGCTTAGCTGTGCAGCGAGGTGTACCGCGCGGACAGGTTCCACACACACTTCAAGTAAGAGGGCGGCCTGAGTGGAAAGGTGAGGGTTTGGGCAGCTGTGCAGACAAAGAAAGCACCCTTTGGCCTGGGCCTAAATGCTTGTGACACTCCACTGGGCCTGCCGGGCTCTGAGGGCCCTGCCCTGGGCCCCCTGCTCCCCTGCCCTTTGTTCAGTCACAGCAGAGATGGCCACACCCACTCCCTCAGTGAGGGCAGTGTTCCAACCTCCCTCAGCCCCGCCCCCTCTCCGCAGGTTACCATGGACTACAGAGGCTGCATTCTGAGGCCAGGGCGTTCCGAGAATGGCAAGGGCAGACATGATGACCTTAAATGATTTCCTCTTGTGTCAGTTTTGGTAAACTTTAGGAGCTAGGAAATGGTCCACTTGACAGAAATGTTCAAATTTACTGGCATTTCATATATTCTCTGCTCTAACATTGTCCTGACTCTTTCTGTATATTCTTTACTTATGTTTTTGTTCTCCTTAATCAAAGTGTGTCTTTTAAATCTTTTCAAAGAAGATTCTTTGGACTTACTAAATCACCTGAATTTTATACGTTTTCTGTTGTATTAAATTCTGCTCATATCTTTATTTAACTTTTTTCTATGTTCTCAGGGTTTATTGTTTTCATCTTCTGATGTCAATTAAAACACTTGGTTATTCATTTTAATAAATCTTTTTACTTATAAAGATTTGAACTTTTGAAGATTCCAGCTTACTTGTACGTGTCTAAGGGTCAGGTCCTCTCCATTGTTGCTGGCCTGAGGCTTAGTTCACCATATAGCAATGTATATATTGACCTATTTTCCCCTAGACTTTCTGTGATCCCCTACATCTCACCTTTCTTTGCAGACAAGCCATTTGAAATACCCTTAACTTATTTCACAGCCAAAAAGTCTTTGAAATAATGTGTATTTTTTAGAGAAATCTTCTTATATAATTAGGCAGAAAATCTGACCTGCCATAGTTTTCAAAACAGCATAATTTCACTCTTCTCAATGATTAATCTGTTGTATTACACAACCTTTGTGTATTTAGCTTTATCAATGACATGTTCTTTAAAAATGTTTTAGAGATCCTACCAGTCTTTGAAGACATCCTCGTGCCTTGTTTCAGTTCCAGTTTTATGTATATTTTCTGCCTTGCACCCGATTATTCCTACATCTGATGGATGGCCTTGGGAATCTAATACTGGTATTGATTGTTTTGGCTGATTGTCTCCCCTTGTAGCTGCTTTCTTCATTATTGTGTAAATTTGGATCATGAGCTCATGTTTAGCTAAACAGCTGACCTTGTAAGAGGCTTAGGTGTGAACGCTTGTAAGTTTCAGCAGAAAGTCGGCAAAGATTTATTTGTGTCCCTCCAATGAGGTGCCCGCAAGGACCCCGTTTTCTACAAGTGTTGGTCCAATACTCCCTCTAGGGGCAGGGGACTCAGACAGGGCTACTTTGCGGCCCCCGATCTGGGGCAGGGGCAGTGGGCGGCCTGTGGCCCGGGCAGGAGCCTCTCCGCGTGTGTCCCAGGGACCCAACTGCCTGCGAGCCTCGGTCACCTGGCAGGAAGCTACGATGCCCAGACCTATGCTTAGCTGTGCAGCGAGGTGTACCGCGCGGACAGGTTCCACACACACTTCAAGTAAGAGGGCGGCCTGAGTGGAAAGGTGAGGGTTTGGGCAGCTGTGCAGACAAAGAAAGCACCCTTTGGCCTGGGCCTAAATGCTTGTGACACTCCACTGGGCCTGCCGGGCTCTGAGGGCCCTGCCCTGGGCCCCCTGCTCCCCTGCCCTTTGTTCAGTCACAGCAGAGATGGCCACACCCACTCCCTCAGTGAGGGCAGTGTTCCAACCTCCCTCAGCCCCGCCCCCTCTCCGCAGTTTACCATGGACTACAGAGGCTGCATTCTGAGGCCAGGGCGTTCCGAGAATGGCAAGGGCAGACATGATGACCTTAAATGATTTCCTCTTGTGTCAGTTTTGGTAAACTTTAGGAGCTAGGAAATGGTCCACTTGACAGAAATGTTCAAATTTACTGGCATTTCATATATTCTCTGCTCTAACATTGTCCTGACTCTTTCTGTATATTCTTTACTTATGTTTTGGTTTTCCTTAATCAAAGTGTGTCTTTTAAATCTTTTCAAAGAAGATTCTTTGGACTTACTAAATCACCTGAATTTTATACGTTTTCTGTTGTATTAAATTCTGCTCATATCTTTATTTAACTTTTTTCTATGTTCTCAGGGTTTATTGTTTTCATCTTCTGATGTCAATTAAAACACTTGGTTATTCATTTTAATAAATCTTTTTACTTATAAAGATTTGAACTTTTGAAGATTCCAGCTTACTTGTACGTTTCTAAGGGTCAGGTCCTCTCCATTGTTGCTGGCCTGAGGCTTAGTTCACCATATAGCAATGTATATATTGACCTATTTTCCCCTAGACTTTCTGTGATCCCCTACATCTCACCTTTCTTTGCAGACAAGCCATTTGAAATACCCTTAACTTATTTCACAGCCAAAAAGTCTTTGAAATAATGTGTATTTTTTAGAGAAATCTTCTTATATAATTAGGCAGAAAATCTGACCTGCCATAGTTTTCAAAACAGCATAATTTCACTCTTCTCAATGATTAATCTGTTGTATTACACAACCTTTGTGTATTTAGCTTTATCAATGACATGTTCTTTAAAAATGTTTTAGAGATCCTACCAGTCTTTGAAGACATCCTTGTGCCTTGTTTCAGTTCCAGTTTTATGTATATTTTCTGCCTTGCACCCGATTATTCCTACATCTGATGGATGGCCTTGGGAATCTAATACTGGTATTGATTGTTTTGGCTGATTGTCTCCCCTTGTAGCTGCTTTCTTCATTATTGTGTAAATTTAGATCATGAGCTCATGTTTAGCTAAACAGCTGACCTTGTAAGAGGCTTAGTTGTGAACGCTTGTAAGTTTCAGCAGAAAGTCGGCAAAGATTTATTGGTGTCCCTCCAATGAGTGGGCCGCAAGGACCCCGTTTTCTACAAGTGTTGGTCCAATACTCCCTCTAGAGGCAGGGGACTCAGACAGGGCTACTTTGCCGCCCCCGATCTGGGGCAGGGGCAGTGGGCGGCCTGTGGCCCGGGCAGGAGCCTCTCCGCGTGTGTCCCAGGGACCCATCTGCCTGCGAGCCTCGGTCACCTGGCAGGAAGCTACGATGCCCAGACCTATGCTTAGCTGTGCAGCGAGGTGTACTGCGTGGACATGTTCCACACACACTTCCAGTAAGAGGGCGGCCTGAGCGGAAAGGTGAGAGTTTGGGCAGCTGTGCAGACAAAGAAAGCGCCCTTTGGCCTGGGCCTAAATGCTTGTGACACTCCACTGGGCCTGCCGGGCTCTGAGGGCCCTGCCCTGGGCCCCCTGCTTCCCTGCCCTTTGTTCAGTCACAGCAGAGATGGCCACACCCACTCCCTCAGTGAGGGCAGTGTTTCACCCTCCCTCAGCCCCGCCCCCACTCCGCAGTTTACCATGGACTACAGAGGCTGCATTCTGAGGCCAGTGTGTTCCGAGAATGCCAAGGGCAGACATGATGACCTTAAATGATTTCCTCTTGTGTCAGTTTTGGTAAACTTTAGGAGCTAGGAAATGGTCCACTTGACAGAAATGTTCAAACTTACTGGCATTTCATATATTCTCTGCTCTAACATTGTCCTGACACTTTCTGTATATTCTTTACTTATGTTTTTGTTTTCCTTAATCAAAGTGTGTCTTGTAAATATTTTCAAAGAAGATTCTTTGGACTTACTACATCACCTGAATTTTATATGTTTTCTGTTGTATTAAGTTCTGCTCATATCTTTATTTAACTTTTTTCTATGTTCTCAGGGTTTATTGTTTTCTTCTTCTGATGTCAATTAAAACACTTGGTTATTCATTTTAATAAATATTTTTACTTATAAAGATTTGAACTTTTGAAGATTCCAGCTTACTTGTACGTTTCTAAGGGTCAGGTCCTCTCCATTGTTGCTGGCCTAAGGCTTAGTTCACCATATAGCAATGTATATATAGACCTATTTTCCCCTCGACTTTCTGTGATCCCCTATATCTCACCTTTCTTTGCAGACAAGCCATTTGAAAAACCCTTAACTTATTTCACAGCCAATAAGGCTTTGAAATAATGTGTATTTTTTAGAGAAATCTTCTTATATAATTAGGCAGAAAATCTGACCTGCCATAGTTTTCAAAACAGCATAATTTCACTCTTCTCAATGATTAATCTGTTGTATTACACAACCTTTGTGAATTTAGCTTTATCAATGACATGTTCTTTAAATATGTTTTAGAGATCCTACCAGTCTTTGAAGACATCCTTGTGCCTTGTTTCAGTTCCACTTTTATGTATATTTTCTGCCTTGCACCCGATTATTCCTACATCAGATGGATGGCCTTGGGAATCTAATACTGGTATTGATTGTTTTGGCTGATTGTCTCCCCTTGTAGCTGCTTTCTTCATTATTGTGTAAATTTAGATCATGAGCTCATGTTTAGCTAAACAGCTGACCTTGTAAGAGGCTTAGGTGTGAACGCTTGTAAGTTTCAGCAGAAAGTCGGCAAAGATTTATTTGTTTCCCTCCAATGAGTGGCCCGCAAGGACCCCGTTTTCTACAAGTGTTGGTCCAATACTCCCTCTAGGGGCAGGGGACTCAGACAGGGCTACTTTGCGGCCCCCGATCTGGGGCAGGGGCAGTGGGCGGCCTGTGGCCCGGGCAGGAGCCTCTCCGCGTGTGTCCCAGGGACCCATCTGCCTGCGAGCCTCGGTCACCTGGCAGGAAGCTACGATGCCCAGACGTATGCTTAGCTGTGCAGCGAGGTGTACTGCGCGGACAGGTTCCACACACACTTCAAGTAAGAGGGCGGCCTGAGTGGAAAGGTGAGGGTTTGGGCAGCGGTGCAGACAAAGAAAGCACCCTTTGGCCTGGGCCTAAATGCTTGTGACACTCCACTGGGCCTGCCGGGCTCTGAGGGCCCTGCCCTGGGCCCCCTGCTCCCCTGCCCTTTGTTCAGTCACAGCAGAGATGGCCACACCCACTCCCTCAGTGAGGGCAGTGTTCCAACCTCCCTCAGCCCCGCCCCCTCTCCGCAGGTTACCATGGACTACAGAGGCTGCATTCTGAGGCCAGGGCGTTCTGAGAATGCCAAGGGCAGACATGATGACCTTAAATGATTTCCTCTTGTGTCAGTTTTGGTAAACTTTAGGAGCTAGGAAATGGTCCACTTTCCAGAAATGTTCAAATTTACTGGCATTTCATATATTCTCTGCTCTAACATTGTCCTGACTCTTTCTGTATATTCTTTACTTATGTTTTTGTTTTCCTTAATCAAAGTGTGTCTTTTAAATCTTTTCAAAGAAGATTCTTTGGACTTACTAAATCACCTGAATTTTATACGTTTTCTGTTGTATTAAATTCTGCTCATATCTTTATTTAACTTTTTTCTATGTTCTCAGGGTTTATTGTTTTCATCTTCTGATGTCAATTAAAACACTTGGTTATTCATTTTAATAAATCTTTTTACTTATAAAGATTTGAACTTTTGAAGATTCCAGCTTACTTGTACGTTTCTAAGGGTCAGGTCCTCTCCATTGTTGCTGGCCTGAGGCTTAGTTCACCATATAGCAATGTATATATTGACCTATTTTCCCCTAGACTTTCTGTGATCCCCTACATCTCACCTTTCTTTGCAGACAAGCCATTGGAAGTACCCTTAACTTATTTCACAACCAAAAAGTCTTTGAAATAATGTGTAATTTTTAGAGAAATCTTCTTATATAATTAGGCAGAAAATCTGACCTGCCATAGTTTTCAAAACAGCATAATTTCACTCTTCTCAATGATTAATCTGTTGTATTACACAACCTTTGTGTATTTAGCTTTATCAATGACATGTTCTTTAAAAATGTTTTAGAGATCCTACCAGTCTTTGAAGCCATCCTTGTGCCTTGTTTCAGTTCCAGTTTTATGTATATTTTCTGCCTTGCACCCGATTATTCCTACATCTGATGGATGGCCTTGGGAATCTAATACTGGTATTGATGGTTTAGGCTGATTGTCTCCCCTTGTAGCTGCTTTCTTCATTATTGTGTAAATTTAGATCATGAGCTCATGTTTAGCTAAACAGCTGACCTTGTAAGAGGCTTAGGTGTGAACGCTTGTAAGTTTCAGCAGAAAGTCGGCAAAGATTTATTTGTGTCCCTCCAATGAGTGGCCCGCAAGGACCCCGTTTTCTACAAGTGTTGGTCCAATACTCCCTCTAGGGGCAGTGAACTCAGACAGGGCTACTTTGCGGCCCCCGATCAGGGGCAGGGGCAGTGGGCGGCCTGTGGCCCGGGCAGGAGCCTCTCCGCGTGTGTCACAGGGACCCAACTGCCTGCGAGCCTCGGTCACCTGGCAGGAAGCTACGATGCCCAGACCTATGCTTAGCTGTGCAGCGAGGTGTGCCGCGCGGACAGGTTCCACACACACTTCAAGTAAGAGGTCGGCCTGAGTGGAAAGGTGAGGGTTTGGGCAGCTGTGCAGACAAAGAAAGCACCCTTTGGCCTGGGCCTAAATGCTTGTGACACTCCACTGGGCCTGCCGGGCTCTGAGGGCCCTGCCCTGGGCCCCCTGCTCCCCTGCCCTTTGTTCAGTCACAGCAGAGATGGCCACACCCACTCCCTCAGTGAGGGCAGTGTTCCAACCTCCCTCAGCCCCGCCCCCTCTCCGCAGGTTACCATGGACTACAGAGGCTGCATTCTGAGGCCAGGGCGTTCCGAGAATGGCAAGGGCAGACATGATGACCTTAAATGATTTCCTCTTGTGTCAGTTTTGGTAAACTTTAGGAGCTAGGAAATGGTCCACTTGACAGAAATGTTCAAATTTACTGGCATTTCATATATTCTCTGCTCTAACATTGTCCTGACTCTTTCTGTATATTCTTTACTTATGTTTTTGTTTTCCTTAATCAAAGTGTGTCTTTTAAATCTTTTCAAAGAAGATTCTTTGGACTTACTAAATCACCTGAATTTTATACGTTTTCTGTTGTATTAAATTCTGCTCATATCTTTATTTAACTTTTTTCTATGTTCTCAGGGTTTATTGTTTTCATCTTCTGATGTCAATTAAAACACTTGGTTATTCATTTTAATAAAACTTTTTACTTATAAAGATTTGAACTTTTGAAGATTCCAGCTTACTTGTACGTTTCTAAGGGTCAGGTCCTCTCCATTGTTGCTGGCCTGAGGCTTAGTTCACCATATAGCAATGTATATATTGACCTATTTTCCCCTAGACTTTCTGTGATCCCCTACATCTCACCTTTCTTTGCAGACAAGCCATTTGAAATACCCTTAACTTATTTCACAGCCAAAAAGTCTTTGAAATAATGTGTATTTTTTAGAGAAATCTTCTTATATAATTAGGCAGAAAATCTGACCTGCCATAGTTTTCAAAACAGCATAATTTCACTCTTCTCAATGATTAATCTGTTGTATTACACAACCTTTGTGTATTTAGCTTTATCAATGACATGTTCTTTAAAAATGTTTTAGAGATCCTACCAGTCTTTGAAAACATCCTTGTGCCTTGTTTCAGTTCCAGTTTTATGTATATTTTCTGCCTTGCACCCGATTATTCCTACATCTGATGGATGGCCTTGGGAATCTAATTCTGGTATTGATTGTTTTGGCTGATTGTCTCCCCTTGTAGCTGCTTTCTTCATTATTGTGTAAATTTAGATCATGAGCTCATGTTTAGCTAAACAGCTGACCTTGTAAGAGGCTTAGGTGTGAACGCTTGTAAGTTTCAGCAGAAAGTCGGCAAAGATTTATTTGTGTCCCTCCAATGAGTGGCCCGCAAGGACCCCGTTTTCTACAAGTGTTGGTCCAATACTCCCTCTAGGGGCAGGGGACTCAGACAGGGCTACTTTGCGGCCCCCGATCTGGGGCAGGGGCAGTGGGCGGCCTGTGGCCCGGGCAGGAGCCTCTCCGCGTGTGTCCCAGGGACCCAACTGCCTGCGAGCCTCGGTCACCTGGCAGGAAGCTACGATGCCCAGACCTATGCTTAGCTGTGCAGCGAGGTGTACTGCGCGCACAGGTTCCACACACACTTCAAGTAAGAGGGCGGCCTGAGTGGAAAGGTGAGGGTTTGGGCAGCTGTGCAGACAAAGAAAGCACCCTTTGGCCTGGGCCTAAATGCTTGTGACACTCCACTGGGCCTGCCGGGCTCTGAGGGCCCTGCCCTGGGCCCCCTGCTCCCCTGCCCTTTGTTCAGTCACAGCAGAGATGGTCACACCCACTCCCTCAGTGAGGGCAGTGTTCCAACCTCCCTCAGCCCCGCCCCCTCTCCGCAGCTTACCATGGACCACAGAGGCTGCATTCTGAGGCCAGGGCGTTCCGAGAATGCCAAGGGCAGACATGATGACCTTAAATGATTTCCTCTTGTGTCAGTTTTGGTAAACTTTAGGAGCTAGGAAATGGTCCACTTGACAGAAATGTTCAAATTTACTGGCATTTCATATATTCTCTGCTCTAACATTGTCCTGACTCTTTCTGTATATTCTTTACTTATGTTTTTGTTTTCCTTAATCAAAGTGTGTCTTTTAAAGCTTTTCAAAGAAGATTCTTTGGACTTACTAAATCACCTGAATTTTATACGTTTTCTGTTGTATTAAATTCTGCTCATATCTTTATTTAACTTTTTTCTATGTTCTCAGGGTTTATTGTTTTCATCTTCTGATGTCAATTAAAACACTTGGTTATTCAGTTTAATAAATCTTTTTACTTATAAAGATTTGAACTTTTGAAGATTCCAGCTTACTTGTACGTTTCTAAGGGTCAGGTCCTCTCCATTGTTGCTGGCCTGAGGCTTAGTTCACCATAGAGCAATGTATATATTGACCTCTTTTCCCCTCGACTTTCTGTGATCCCCTACATCTCACCTTTCTTTGCAGACAAGCCATTTGAAATACCCTTAACTTATTTCACAGCCAAAAAGTCTTTGAAATAATGTGTATTTTTTAGAGAAATCTTCTTATATAATTAGGCAGAAAATCTGACCTGCCATAGTTTTCAAAACAGCATAATTTCACTCTTCTCAATGATTAATCTGTTGTATTACACAACCTTTGTGTATTTAGCTTTATCAATGACATGTTCTTTAAAAATGTTTTAGAGATCCTACCAGTCTTTGAAGACATCCTTGTGCCTTGTTTCAGTTCCAGTTTTATGTATATTTTCTGCCTTGCACCCGATTATTCCTACATCTGATGGATGGCCTTGGGAATCTAATACTGGTATTGATTGTTTTGGCTGATTGTCTCCCCTTGTAGCTGCTTTCTTCATTATTGTGTAAATTTAGATCATGAGCTCATGTTTAGCTAAACAGCTGACCTTGTAAGAGGCTTAGGTGTGAACGCTTGTAAGTTTCAGCAGACAGTCGGCAAAGATTTATTTGTGTCCCTCCAATGAGGTGCCCGCAAGGACCCCGTTTTCTACAAGTGTTGGTCCAATACTCCCTCTAGGGGCAGGGGACTCAGACAGGGCTACTTTGCGGCCCCCGATCTGGGGCAGGGGCAGTGGGCGGCCTGTGGCCCGGGCAGGAGCCTCTCCGCGTGTGTCCCAGGGACCCAACAGCCTGCGAGCCTCGGTCACCTGGCAGGAAGCTACGATGCCCAGACCTATGCTTAGCTGTGCAGCGAGGTGTACCGCGCGGACAGGTTCCACACACACTTCAAGTAAGAGGGCGGCCTGAGTGGAAAGGTGAGGGTTTGGGCAGCTGTGCAGACAAAGAAAGCACCCTTTGGCATGGGCCTAAATGCTTGTGACACTCCACTGGGCCTGCCGGGCTCTGAGGGCCCTGCCCTGGGCCCCCTGCTCCCCTGCCCTTTGTTCAGTCACAGCAGAGATGGCCACACCCACTCCCTCAGTGAGGGCAGTGTTCCAACCTCCCTCAGCCCCGCCCCCTCTCCGCAGGTTACCATGGACTACAGAGGCTGCATTCTGAGGCCAGGCCGTTCCGAGAATGCCAAGGGCAGACATGATGACCTTAAATGATTTCCTCTTGTGTCAGTGTTGGTAAACTTTAGGAGCTAGGAAATGGTCCACTTGACAGAAATGTTCAAATTTACTGGCATTTCATATATTCTCTGCTCTAACATTGTCCTGACTCTTTCTGTATATTCTTTACTTATGTTTTTGTTTTCCTTAATCAAAGTGTGTCTTTTAAATCTTTTCAAAGAAGATTCTTTGGACTTACTAAATCACCTGAATTTTATACGTTTACTGTTGTATTAAATTCTGCTCATATCTTTATTTAACTTTTTTCTATGTTCTCAGGGTTTATTGTTTTCATCTTCTGATGTCAATTAAAACACTTGGTTATTCATTTTAATAAATCTTTTTACTTATAAAGATTTGAACTTTTGAAGATTCCAGCTTACTTGTACGTTTCTAAGGGTCAGGTCCTCTCCATTGTTGCTGGCCTGAGGCTTAGTTCACCATATAGCAATGTATATATTGATCTATTTTCCCCTCGACTTTCTGTGATCCCCTACATCTCACCTTTCTTTGCAGACAAGCCATTTGAAATACCCTTAACTTATTTCACAGCCAAAAAGTCTTTGAAATAATGTGTATTTTTTAGAGAAATCTTCTTATATAATTAGGCAGAAAATCTGACCTGCCATAGTTTTCAAAACAGCATAATTTCACTCTTCTCAATGATTAATCTGTTGTATTACACAACCTTTGTGTATTTAGCTTTATCAATGACATGTTCTTTAAAAATGTTTTAGAGATCCTACCAGTCTTTGAAGACATCCTTGTGCCTTGTTTCAGTTCCAGTTTTATGTATATTTTCTGCCTTGCACCCGATTATTCCTACATCTGATGGATGACCTTGGGAATCTAATACTGGTATTGATGGTTTTGGCTGATTGTCTCCCCTTGTAGCTGCTTTCTTCATTATTGTGTAAATTTAGATCATGAGCTCATGTTTAGCTAAACAGCTGACCTTGTAAGAGGCTTAGGTGTGAACGCTTGTAAGTTTCAGCAGAAAGTCGGCAAAGATTTATTTGTGTCCCTCCAATGAGGTGCCCGCAAGGACCCCGTTTTCTACAAGTGTTGGTCCAATACTCCCTCTAGGGGCAGGGGACTCAGACAGGGCTACTTTGCGGCCCCCGATCAGGGGCAGGGGCAGTGGGTGGCCTGTGGCCCGGGCAGGAGCCTCTCCGCGTGTGTCCCAGGGACCCAACTGCCTGCGAGCCTCGGTCACCTGGCAGGAAGCTACGATGCCCAGACCTATGCTTAGCTGTGCAGCGAGGTGTACCGCGCGGACAGGTTCCAGACACACTTCAAGTAAGAGGGCGGCCTGAGTGGAAAGGTGAGGGTTTGGGCAGCTGTGCAGACAAAGAAAGCACCCTTTGGCCTGGGCCTAAATGCTTGTGACACTCCACTGGGCCTGCCGGGCTCTGAGGGCCCTGCCCTGGGCCCCCTTCTCCCTGCCCTTTGTTCAGTCACAGCAGAGATGGCCACACCCACTCCCTCAGTGAGGGCAGTGTTCCAACCTCCCTCAGCCCCGCCCCCTCTCCGCAGGTTACCATGGACTACAGAGGCTGCATTCTGAGGCCAGGCCGTTCCGAGAATGCCAAGGGCAGACATGATGACCTTAAATGATTTCCTCTTGTGTCAGTTTTGGTAAACTTTAGGAGCTAGGAAATGGTCCACTTGACAGAAATGTTCAAATTTACTGGCATTTCATATATTCTCTGCTCTAACATTGTCCTGACTCTTTCTGTAT
The DNA here is from genome assembly GCF_964341445.2 of Mesoplodon mirus. Classification (NCBI taxonomy): domain Eukaryota; kingdom Metazoa; phylum Chordata; class Mammalia; order Artiodactyla; family Ziphiidae; genus Mesoplodon; species Mesoplodon mirus. The sequence goes on from NW_028295266.1 coordinate 214,725, forward strand.
ATTCTTTACTTATGTTTTTGTTTTCCTTAATCAAAGTGTGTCTTTTAAATCTTTTCAAAGAAGATTCTTTGGACTTACTAAATCACCTGAATTTTATACGTTTTCTGTTGTATTAAATTCTGCTCATATCTTTATTTAACTTTTTTCTATGTTCTCAGGGTTTATTGTTTTCATCTTCTGATGTCAATTAAAACACTTGGTTATTCATTTTAATAAATCTTTTTACTTATAAAGATTTGAACTTTTGAAGATTCCAGCTTACTTGTACGTTTCTAAGGGTCAGGTCCTCTCCATTGTTGCTGGCCTGAGGCTTAGTTCACCATAGAGCAATGTATATATTGACCTATTTTCCCCTCGACTTTCTGTGATCCCCTACATCTCACCTTTCTTTGCAGACAAGCCATTTGAAATACCCTTAACTTATTTCACAGCCAAAAAGTCTTTGAAATAATGTGTATTTTTTAGAGAAATCTTCTTATATAATTAGGCAGAAAATCTGACCTGCCATAGTTTTCAAAACAGCATAATTTCACTCTTCTCAATGATTAATCTGTTGTATTACACAACCTTTGTGTATTTAGCTTTATCAATGACATGTTCTTTAAAAATGTTTTAGAGATCCTACCAGTCTTTGAAGACATCCTTGTGCCTTGTTTCAGTTCCAGTTTTATGTATATTTTCTGCCTTGCACCCGATTATTCCTACATCTGATGGATGGCCTTGGGAATCTAATACTGGTATTGATTGTTTTGGCTGATTGTCTCCCCTTGTAGCTGCTTTCTTCATTATTGTGTAAATTTAGATCATGAGCTCATGTTTAGCTAAACAGCTGAGCTTGTAAGAGGCTTAGGTGTGAACGCTTGTAAGTTTCAGCAGAAAGTCGGCAAAGATTTATTTGTGTCCCTCCAATGAGGTGCCCGCAAGGACCCCGTTTTCTACAAGTGTTGGTCCAATACTCCCTCTAGGGGCAGGGGACTCAGACAGGGCTACTTTGCGGCCCCCGATCAGGGGCAGGGGCAGTGGGCGGCCTGTGGCCCGGGCAGGAGCCTCTCCGCGTGTGTCCCAGGGACCCAACTGCCTGCAAGCCTCGGTCACCTGGCAGGAAGCTACGATGCCCAGACCTATGCTTAGCTGTGCAGCGAGGTGTACCGCGCGGACAGGTTCCACACACACTTCAAGTAAGAGGGCGGCCTGAGTGGAAAGGTGAGGGTTTGGGCAGCTGTGCAGACAAAGAAAGCACCCTTTGGCCTGGGCCTAAATGCTTGTGACACTCCACTGGGCCTGCCGGGCTCTGAGGGCCCTGCCCTGGGCCCCCTGCTCCCCTGCCCTTTGTTCAGTCACAGCAGAGATGGCCACACCCACTCCCTCAGTGAGGGCAGTGTTCCAACCTCCCTCAGCCCCGCCCCCTCTCCGCAGGTTACCATGGACTACAGAGGCTGCATTCTGAGGCCAGGGCGTTCCGAGAATGGCAAGGGCAGACATGATGACCTTAAATGATTTCCTCTTGTGTCAGTTTTGGTAAACTTTAGGAGCTAGGAAATGGTCCACTTGACAGAAATGTTCAAATTTACTGGCATTTCATATATTCTCTGCTCTAACATTGTCCTGACTCTTTCTGTATATTCTTTACTTATGTTTTTGTTTTCCTTAATCAAAGTGTGTCTTTTAAATCTTTTCAAAGAAGATTCTTTGGACTTACTAAATCACCTGAATTTTATACGTTTTCTGTTGTATTAAATTCTGCTCATATCTTTATTTAACTTTTTTCTATGTTCTCAGGGTTTATTGTTTTCATCTTCTGATGTCAATTAAAACACTTGCTTATTCAGTTTAATAAATCTTTTTACTTATAAAGATTTGAACTTTTGAAGATTCCAGCTTACTTGTACGTTTCTAAGGGTCAGGTCTTCTCCATTGTTGCTGGCCTGAGGCTTAGTTCACCATAGAGCAATGTATATATTGACCTATTTTCCCCTCGACTTTCTGTGATCCCCTACATCTCACCTTTCTTTGCAGACAAGCCATTTGAAATACCCTTAACTTATTTCACAGCCAAAAAGTCTTTGAAATAATGTGTATTTTTTAGAGAAATCTTCTTATATAATTAGGCAGAAAATCTGACCTGCCATAGTTTTCAAAACAGCATAATTTCACTCTTCTCAATGATTAATCTGTTGTATTACACAACCTTTGTGTATTTAGCTTTATCAATGACATGTTCTTTAAAAATGTTTTAGAGATCCTACCAGTCTTTGAAGACATCCTTGTGCCTTGTTTCAGTTCCAGTTTTATGTATATTTTCTGCCTTGCACCCGATTATTCCTACATCTGATGGATGGCCTTGGGAATCTAATACTGGTATTGATGGTTTTTGCTGATTGTCTCCCCTTGTAGCTGCTTTCTTCATTATTGTGTAAATTTAGATCATGAGCTCATGTTTAGCTAAACAGCTGACCTTGTAAGAGGCTTAGGTGTGAACGCTTGTAAGTTTCAGCAGAAAGTCGGCAAAGATTTATTTGTGTCCCTCCAATGAGGTGCCCGCAAGGACCCCGTTTTCTACAAGTGTTGGTCCAATACTCCCTCTAGGGGCAGGGGACTCAGACAGGGCTACTTTGCGGCCCCCGATCAGGGGCAGGGGCAGTGGGCGGCCTGTGGCCCGGGCAGGAGCCTCTCCGCGTGTGTCCCAGGGACCCAACTGACTGCAAGCCTCGGTCACCTGGCAGGAAGCTACGATGCCCAGACCTATGCTTAGCTGTGCAGCGAGGTGTACCGCGCGGACAGGTTCCACACACACTTCAAGTAAGAGGGCGGCCTGAGTGGAAAGGTGAGGGTTTGGGCAGCTGTGCAGACAAAGAAAGCACCCTTTGGCCTGGGCCTAAATGCTTGTGACACTCCACTGGGCCTGCCGGGCTCTGAGGGCCCTGCCCTGGGCCCCCTGCTCCCCTGCCCTTTGTTCAGTCACAGCAGAGATGGCCACACCCACTCCCTCAGTGAGGGCAGTGTTCCAACCTCCCTCAGCCCCGCCCCCTCTCCGCAGGTTACCATGGACTACAGAGGCTGCATTCTGAGGCCAGGGCGTTCTGAGAATGGCAAGGGCAGACATGATGACCTTAAATGATTTCCTCTTGTGTCAGTTTTGGTAAACTTTAGGAGCTAGGAAATGGTCCACTTGACAGAAATGTTCAAATTTACTGGCATTTCATATATTCTCTGCTCTAACATTGTCCTGACTCTTTCTGTATATTCTTTACTTATGTTTTTGTTTTCCTTAATCAAAGTGTGTCTTTTAAATCTTTTCAAAGAAGATTCTTTGGACTTACTAAATCACCTGAATTTTATACGTTTTCTGTTGTATTAAATTCTGCTCATATCTTTATTTAACTTTTTTCTATGTTCTCAGGGTTTATTGTTTTCATCTTCTGATGTCAATTAAAACACTTGGTTATTCAGTTTAATAAATCTTTTTACTTATAAAGATTTGAACTTTTGAAGATTCCAGCTTACTTGTACGTTTCTAAGGGTCAGGTCTTCTCCATTGTTGCTGGCCTGAGGCTTAGTTCACCATAGAGCAATGTATATATTGACCTATTTTCCCCTAGACTTTCTGTGATCCCCTACATCTCACCTTTCTTTGCAGACAAGCCATTTGAAATACCCTTAACTTATTTCACAGCCAAAAAGTCTTTGAAATAATGTGTATTTTTTAGAGAAATCTTCTTATATAATTAGGCAGAAAATCTGACCTGCCATAGTTTTCAAAACAGCATAATTTCACTCTTCTCAATGATTAATCTGTTGTATTACACAACCTTTGTGTATTTAGCTTTATCAATGACATGTTCTTTAAAAATGTTTTAGAGATCCTACCAGTCTTTGAAGACATCCTTGTGCCTTGTTTCAGTTCCAGTTTTATGTATATTTTCTGCCTTGCACCCGATTATTCCTACATCTGATGGATGGCCTTGGGAATCTAATACTGGTATTGATTGTTTTGGCTGATTGTCTCCCCTTGTAGCTGCTTTCTTCATTATTGTGTAAATTTAGATCATGAGCTCATGTTTAGCTAAACAGCTGACCTTGTAAGAGGCTTAGGTGTGAACGCTTGTAAGTTTCAGCAGAAAGTCGGCAAAGATTTATTTGTGTCCCTCCAATGAGTGGCCCGCAAGGACCCCGTTTTCTACAAGTGTTGGTCCAATACTCCCTCTAGGGGCAGGGGACTCAGACAGGGCTACTTTGCGGCCCCTGATCTGGGGCAGGGGCAGTGGGCGGCCTGTGGCCCGGGCAGGAGCCTCTCCGCGTGTGTCCCAGGGACCCAACTGCCTGCGAGCCTCGGTCACCTGGCAGGAAGCTACGATGCCCAGACCTATGCTTAGCTGTGCAGCGAGGTGTACCGCGCGGACAGGTTCCACACACACTTCAAGTAAGTGGGCGGCCTGAGTGGAAAGGTGAGGGTTTGGGCAGCTGTGCAGACAAAGAAAGCACCCTTTGGCCTGGGCCTAAATGCTTGTGACACTCCACTGGGCCTGCCGGGCTCTGAGGGCCCTGCCCTGGCCCCCTGCTCCCCTGCCCTTTGTTCAGTCACAGCAGAGATGGCCACACCCACTCCCTCAGTGAGGGCAGTGTTCCAACCTCCCTCAGCCCCGCCCCCTCTCCGCAGGTTACCATGGACTACAGAGGCTGCATTCTGAGGCCAGGCCGTTCCGAGAATGCCAAGGGCAGACATGATAACCTTAAATGATTTCCTCTTGTGTCAGTTTTGGTAAACTTTAGGAGCTAGGAAATGGTCCACTTGACAGAAATGTTCAAATTTACTGGCATTTCATATATTCTCTGCTCTAACATTGTCCTGACTCTTTCTGTATATTCTTTACTTATGTTTTTGTTTTCCTTAATCAAAGTGTGTCTTTTAAATCTTTTCCAAGAAGATTCTTTGGACTTACTAAATCACCTGAATTTTATACGTTTTCTGTTGTATTAAATTCTGCTCATATCTTTATTTAACTTTTTTCTATGTTCTCAGGGTTTATTGTTTTCATCTTCTGATGTCAATTAAAACACTTGGTTATTCATTTTAATAAATCTTTTTACTTATAAAGATTTGAAATATTGAAGATTCCAGCTTACTTTTACGTTTCTAAGTGTCAGGTCCTCTCCATTGTTGCTGGCCTGAGGCTTAGTTCACCATATAGCAATGTATATATTGACCTATTTTCCCCTCGACTTTCTGTGATCCCCTACATCTCACCTTTCTTTGCAGACAAGCCATTTGAAATACCCTTAACTTATTTCACAGCCAAAAAGTCTTTGAAATAATGTGTATTTTTTAGAGAAATCTTCTTATATAATTAGGCAGAAAATCTGACCTGCCATAGTTTTCAAAACAGCATAATTTCACTCTTCTCAATGATTAATCTGTTGTATTACACAACCTTTGTGTATTTAGCTTTATCAATGACATGTTCTTTAAAAATGTTTTAGAGATCCTACCAGTCTTTGAAGACATCCTTGTGCCTTGTTTCAGTTCCAGTTTTATGTATATTTTCTGCCTTGCACCCGATTATTCCTACATCTGATGGATGGCCTTGGGAATCTAATACTGGTATTGATGGTTTTGGCTGATTGTCTCCCCTTGTAGCTGCTTTCTTCATTATTGTGTAAATTTAGATCATGAGCTCATGTTTAGCTAAACAGCTGACCTTGTAAGAGGCTTAGGTGTGAACGCTTGTAAGTTTCAGCAGAAAGTCGGCAAAGATTTATTTGTGTCCCTCCAATGAGTGGCCCGCAAGGACCCCGTTTTCTACAAGTGTTGGTCCAATACTCCCTCTAGGGGCAGGGGACTCAGACAGGGCTACTTTGCGGCCCCCGATCTGGGGCAGGGGCAGTGGGCGGCCTGTGGCCCGGGCAGGAGCCTCTCCGCGTGTGTCCCAGGGACCCAACTGCCTGCGAGCCTCGGTCACCTGGCAGGAAGCTACGATGCCCAGACCTATGCTTAGCTGTGCAGCGAGGGGTACCGCGCGGACAGGTTCCACACACACTTCAAGTAAGAGGGCGGCCTGAGTGGAAAGGTGAGGGTTTGGGCAGCTGTGCAGACAAAGAAAGCACCCTTTGGCCTGGGCCTAAATGCTTGTGACACTCCACTGGGCCTGCCGGGCTCTGAGGGCCCTGCCCTGGGCCCCCTGCTCCCCTGACCTTTGTTCAGTCACAGCAGAGATGGCCACACCCACTCCCTCAGTGAGGGCAGTGTTCCAACCTCCCTCAGCCCCGCCCCCTCTCCGCAGGTTACCATGGACTACAGAGGCTGCATTCTGAGGCCAGGGCGTTCTGAGAATGGCAAGGGCAGACATGATGACCTTAAATGATTTCCTCTTGTGTCAGTTTTGGTAAACTTTAGGAGCTAGGAAATGGTCCACTTGACAGAAATGTTCAAATTTACTGGCATTTCATATATTCTCTGCTCTAACATTGTCCTGACTCTTTCTGTATATTCTTTACTTATGTTTTTGTTTTCCTTAATCAAAGTGTGTCTTTTAAATCTTTTCCAAGAAGATTCTTTGGACTTACTAAATCACCTGAATTTTATACGTTTTCTGTTGTATTAAATTCTGCTCATATCTTTATTTAACTTTTTTCTATGTTCTCAGGGTTTATTGTTTTCATCTTCTGATGTCAATTAAAACACTTGGTTATTCATTTTAATAAATCTTTTTACTTATAAAGATTTGAACTTTTGAAGATTCCAGCTTACTTGTACGTTTCTAAGGGTCAGGTCCTCTCCATTGTTGCTGGCCTGAGGCTTAGTTCACCATAGAGCAATGTATATATTGACCTATTTTCCCCTAGACTTTCTGTGATCCCCTACATCTCACCTTTCTTTGCAGACAAGCCATTTGAAATACCCTTAACTTATTTCACAGCCAAAAAGTCTTTGAAATAATGTGTATTTTTTAGAGAAATCTTCTTATATAATTAGGCAGAAAATCTGACCTGCCATAGTTTTCAAAACAGCATAATTTCACTCTTCTCAATGATTAATCTGTTGTATTACACAACCTTTGTGTATTTAGCTTTATCAATGACATGTTCTTTAAAAATGTTTTAGAGATCCTACCAGTCTTTGAAGACATCCTTGTGCCTTGTTTCAGTTCCAGTTTTATGTATATTTTCTGCCTTGCACCCGATTATTCCTACATCTGATGGATGGCCTTGGGAATCTAATTCTGGTATTGATGGTTTTGGCTGATTGTCTCCCCTTGTAGCTGCTTTCTTCATTATTGTGTAAATTTAGATCATGAGCTCATGTTTAGCTAAACAGCTGACCTTGTAAGAGGCTTAGGTGTGAACGCTTGTAAGTTTCAGCAGAAAGTCGGCAAAGATTTATTTGTGTCCCTCCAATGAGTGGCCCGCAAGGACCCCGTTTTCTACAAGTGTTGGTCCAATACTCCCTCTAGGGGCAGGGGACTCAGACAGGGCTACGTTGCGGCCCCTGATCTGGGGCAGGGGCAGTGGGCGGCCTGTGGCCCGGGCAGGAGCCTCTCCGCGTGTGTCCCAGGGACCCAACTGCCTGCGAGCCTCGGTCACCTGGCAGGAAGCTACGATGCCCAGACCTATGCTTAGCTGTGCAGCGAGGTGTACCGCGCGGACAGGTTCCACACACACTTCAAGTAAGTGGGCGGCCTGAGTGGAAAGGTGAGGGTTTGGGCAGCTGTGCAGACAAAGAAAGCACCCTTTGGCCTGGGCCTAAATGCTTGTGACACTCCACTGGGCCTGCCGGGCTCTGAGGGCCCTGCCCTGGGCCCCCTGCTCCCCTGCCCTTTGTTCAGTCACAGCAGAGATGGCCACACCCACTCCCTCAGTGAGGGCAGTGTTCCAACCTCCCTCAGCCCCGCCCCCTCTCCGCAGGTTACCATGGACTACAGAGGCTGCATTCTGAGGCCAGGCCGTTCCGAGAATGCCAAGGGCAGACATGATGACCTTAAATGATTTCCTCTTGTGTCAGTTTTGGTAAACTTTAGGAGCTAGGAAATGGTCCACTTGACAGAAATGTTCAAATTTACTGGCATTTCATATATTCTCTGCTCTAACATTGTCCTGACTCTTTCTGTATATTCTTTACTTATGTTTTTGTTTTCCTTAATCAAAGTGTGTCTTTTAAATCTTTTCAAAGAAGATTCTTTGGACTTACTAAATCACCTGAATTTTATACGTTTTCTGTTGTATTAAATTCTGCTCATATCTTTATTTAACTTTTTTCTATGTTCTCAGGGTTTATTGTTTTCATCTTCTGATGTCAATTAAAACACTTGGTTATTCATTTTAATAAATCTTTTTACTTATAAAGATTTGAACTTTTGAAGATTCCAGCTTACTTGTACGTTTCTAAGGGTCAGGTCCTCTCCATTGTTGCTGGCCTGAGGCTTAGTTCACCATAGAGCAATGTATATATTGACCTATTTTCCCCTCGACTTTCTGTGATCCCCTACATCTCACCTTTCTTTGCAGACAAGCCATTTGAAATACCCTTAACTTATTTCACAGCCAAAAAGTCTTTGAAATAATGTGTATTTTTAGAGAAATCTTCTTATATAATTAGGCAGAAAATCTGACCTGCCATAGTTTTCAAAACAGCATAATTTCACTCTTCTCAATGATTAATCTGTTGTATTACACAACCTTTGTGTATTTAGCTTTATCAATGACATGTTCTTTAAAAATGTTTTAGAGATCCTACCAGTCTTTGAAGACATCCTTGTGCCTTGTTTCAGTTCCAGTTTTATGTATATTTTTTGCCTTGCACCCGATTATTCCTACATCTGATGGATGGCCTTGGGTATCTAATACTGGTATTGATGGTTTTGGCTGATTGTCTCCCCTTGTAGCTGCTTTCTTCATTATTGTGTAAATTTAGATCATGAGCTCATGTTTAGCTAAACAGCTGACCTTGTAAGAGGCTTAGGTGTGAACGCTTGTAAGTTTCAGCAGAAAGTCGGCAAAGATTTATTTGTGTCCCTCCAATGAGTGGCCCGCAAGGACCCCGTTTTCTACAAGTGTTGGTCCAATACTCCCTCTAGGGGCAGGGGACTCAGACAGGGCTACTTTGCGGCCCCTGATCTGGGGCAGGGGCAGTGGGCGGCCTGTGGCCCGGGCAGGAGCCTCTCCGCGTGTGTCCCAGGGACCCAACTGCCTGCGAGCCTCGGTCACCTGGCAGGAAGCTACGATGCCCAGACCTATGCTTAGCTGTGCAGCGAGGTGTACCGCGCGGACAGGTTCCACACACACTTCAAGTAAGAGGGCGGCCTGAGTGGAAAGGTGAGGGTTTGGGCAGCTGTGCAGACAAAGAAAGCACCCTTTGGCCTGGGCCTAAATGCTTGTGACACTCCACTGGGCCTGCCGGGCTCTGAGGGCCCTGCCCTGGGCCCCCTGCTCCCCTGCCCTTTGTTCAGTCACAGCAGAGATGGCCACACCCACTCCCTCAGTGAGGGCAGTGTTCCAACCTCCCTCAGCCCCGCCCCCTCTCCGCAGGTTACCATGGACTACAGAGGCTGCATTCTGGGGCCAGGCCGTTCCGAGAATGCCAAGGGCAGACATGATGACCTTAAATGATTTCCTCTTGTGTCAGTTTTGGTAAACTTTAGGAGCTAGGAAATGGTCCACTTGACAGAAATGTTCAAATTTACTGGCATTTCATATATTCTCTGCTCTAACATTGTCCTGACTCTTTCTGTATATTCTTTACTTATGTTTTTGTTTTCCTTAATCAAAGTGTGTCTTTTAAATCTTTTCAAAGAAGATTCTTTGGACTTACTAAATCACCTGAATTTTATACGTTTTCTGTTGTATTAAATTCTGCTCATATCTTTATTTAACTTTTTTCTATGTTCTCAGGGTTTATTGTTTTCATCTTCTGATGTCAATTAAAACACTTGGTTATTCATTTTAATAAATCTTTTTACTTATTAAGATTTGAACTTTTGAAGATTCCAGCTTACTTGTACGTTTCTAAGGGTCAGGTCCTCTCCATTGTTGCTGGCCTGAGGCTTAGTTCACCATAAAGCAATGTATATATTGACCTATTTTCCCCTCGACTTTCTGTGATCCCCTACATCTCACCTTTCTTTGCAGACAAGCCATTTGAAATACCCTTAACTTATTTCACAGCCAAAAAGTCTTTGAAATAATGTGTATTTTTTAGAGAAATCTTCTTATATAATTAGGCAGAAAATCTGACCTGCCATAGTTTTCAAAACAGCATAATTTCACTCTTCTCAATGATTAATCTGTTGTATTACACAACCTTTGTGTATTTAGCTTTATCAATGACATGTTCTTTAAAAATGTTTTAGAGATCCTACCAGTCTTTGAAGACATCCTTGTGCCTTGTTTCAGTTCCAGTTTTATGTATATTTTCTGCCTTGCACCCGATTTTTCCTACATCTGATGGATGGCCTTGGGAATCTAATACTGGTATTGATTGTTTTGGCTGATTGTCTCCCCTTGTAGCTGCTTTCTTCATTATTGTGTAAATTTAGATCATGAGCTCATGTTTAGCTAAACAGCTGACCTTGTAAGAGGCTTAGGTGTGAACGCTTGTAAGTTTCAGCAGAAAGTCGGCAAAGATTTATTTGTGTCCCTCCAATGAGTGGCCCGCAAGGACCCCGTTTTCTACAAGTGTTGGTCCAATACTCCCTCTAGGGGCAGGGGACTCAGACAGGGCTACTTTGCGGCCCCCGATCTGGGGCAGGGGCAGTGGGCGGCCTGTGGCCCGGGCAGGAGCCTCTCCGCGTGTGTCCCAGGGACCCAACTGCCTGCGAGCCTCGGTCACCTGGCAGGAAGCTACGATGCCCAGACCTATGCTTAGCTGTGCAGCGAGGTGTACCGCGCGGACAGGTTCCACACACACTTCAAGTAAGAGGGCGGCCTGAGTGGAAAGGTGAGGGTTTGGGCAGCTGTGCAGACAAAGAAAGCACCCTTTGGCCTGGGCCTAAATGCTTGTGACACTCCACTGGGCCTGCCGGGCTCTGAGGGCCCTGCCCTGGGCCCCCTGCTCCCCTGCCCTTTGTTCAGTCACAGCAGAGATGGCCACACCCACTCCCTCAGTGAGGGCAGTGTTCCAACCTCCCTCAGCCCCGCCCCCTCTCCGCAGGTTACCATGGACTACAGAGGCTGCATTCTGAGGCCAGGCCGTTCCGAGAATGGCAAGGGCAGACATGATGACCTTAAATGATTTCCTCTTGTGTCAGTTTTGGTAAACTTTAGGAGCTAGGAAATGGTCCACTTGACAGAAATGTTCAAATTTACTGGCATTTCATATATTCTCTGCTCTAACATTGTCCTGACTCTTTCTGTATATTCTTTACTTATGTTTTTGTTTTCCTTAATCAAAGTGTGTCTTTTAAATCTTTTCAAAGAAGATTCTTTGGACTTACTAAATCACCTGAATTTTATACGTTTTCTGTTGTATTAAATTCTGCTCATATCTTTATTTAACTTTTTTCTATGTTCTCAGGGTTTATTGTTTTCATCTTCTGATGTCAATTAAAACACTTGGTTATTCATTTTAATAAATCTTTTTACTTATAAAGATTTGAACTTTTGAAGATTCCAGCTTACTTGTACGTTTCTAAGGGTCAGGTCCTCTCCATTGTTGCTGGCCTGAGGCTTACTTCACCATATAGCAATGTATATATTGACCTATTTTCCCCTCGACTTTCTGTGATCCCCTACATCTCATCTTTCTTTGCAGACAAGCCATTTGAAATACCCTTAACTTATTTCACAGCCAAAAAGTCTTTGAAATAATCTGTATTTTTTAGAGAAATCTTCTTATATAATTAGGCAGAAAATCTGACCTGCCATAGTTTTCAAAACAGCATAATTTCACTCTTCTCAATGATTAATCTGTTGTATTACACAACCTTTGTGTATTTAGCTTTATCAATGACATGTTCTTTAAAAATGTTTTAGAGATCCTACCAGTCTTTGAAGACATCCTTGTGCCTTGTTTCAGTTCCAGTTTTATGTATATTTTCTGCCTTGCACCCGATTATTCCTACATCTGATGGATGGCCTTGGGAATCTAATACTGGTATTGATGGTTTTGGCTGATTGTCTCCCCTTGTAGCTGCTTTCTTCATTATTGTGTAAATTTAGATCATGAGCTCATGTTTAGCTAAACAGCTGACCTTGTAAGAGGCTTAGGTGTGAACGCTTGTAAGTTTCAGCAGAAAGTCGGCAAAGATTTATTTGTGTCCCTCCAATGAGGTGCCCGCAAGGACCCCGTTTTCTACAAGTGTTGGTCCAATACTCCCTCTAGGGGCAGGGGACTCAGACAGGGCTACTTTGCGGCCCCCGATCTGGGGCAGGGGCAGTGGGCGGCCTGTGGCCCGGGCAGGAGCCTCTCCGCGTGTGTCCCAGGGACCCAACTGCCTGCGAGCCTCGGTCACCTGGCAGGAAGCTACGATGCCCAGACCTATGCTTAGCTGTGCAGCGAGGTGTACCGCGCGGACAGGTTCCACACACACTTCAAGTAAGAGGGCGGCCTGAGTGGAAAGGTGAGGGTTTGGGCAGCTGTGCAGACAAAGAAAGCACCCTTTGGCCTGGGCCTAAATGCTTGTGACACTCCACTGGGCCTGCCGGGCTCTGAGGGCCCTGCCCTGGGCCCCCTGCTTCCCTGCCCTTTGTTCAGTCACAGCAGAGATGGCCACACCCACTCCCTCAGTGAGGGCAGTGTTCCAACCTCCCTCAGCCCCGCCCCCTCTCCGCAGGTTACCATGGACTACAGAGGCTGCATTCTGAGGCCAGGCCGTTCCGAGAATGGCAAGGGCAGACATGATGACCTTAAATGATTTCCTCTTGTGTCAGTTTTGGTAAACTTTAGGAGCTAGGAAATGGTCCACTTGACAGAAATGTTCAAATTTACTGGCATTTCATATATTCTCTGCTCTAACATTGTCCTGACTCTTTCTGTATATTCTTTACTTATGTTTTTGTTTTCCTTAATCAAAGTGTGTCTTTTAAATCTTTTCAAAGAAGATTCTTTGGACTTACTAAATCACCTGAATTTTATACGTTTTCTGTTGTATTAAATTCTGCTCATATCTTTATTTAACTTTTTTCTATGTTCTCAGGGTTTATTGTTTTCATCTTCTGATGTCAATTAAAACACTTGGTTATTCATTTTAATAAATCTTTTTACTTATAAAGATTTGAACTTTTGAAGATTCCAGCTTACTTGTACGTTTCTAAGGGTCAGGTCCTCTCCATTGTTGCTGGCCTGAGGCTTAGTTCACCATATAGCAATGTATATATTGACCTATTTTCCCGTCGACTTTCTGTGATCCCCTACATCTCACCTTTCTTTGCAGACAAGCCATTTGAAATACCCTTAACTTATTTCACAGCCAAAAAGTCTTTGAAATAATGTGTATTTTTTAGAGAAATCTTCTTATATAATTAGGCAGAAAATCTGACCTGCCATAGTTTTCAAAACAGCATAATTTCACTCTTCTCAATGATTAATCTGTTGTATTACACAACCTTTGTGTATTTAGCTTTATCAATGACATGTTCTTTAAAAATGTTTTAGAGATCCTGCCAGTCTTTGAAGACATCCTTGTGCCTTGTTTCAGTTCCAGTTTTATGTATATTTTCTGCCTTGCACCCGATTATTCCTACATCTGATGGATGGCCTTGGGAATCTAATACTGGTATTGATGGTTTTGGCTGATTGTCTCCCCTTGTAGCTGCTTTCTTCATTATTGTGTAAATTTAGATCATGAGCTCATGTTTAGCTAAACAGCTGACCTTGTAAGAGGCTTAGGTGTGAACGCTTGTAAGTTTCAGCAGAAAGTCGGCAAAGATTTATTTGTGTCCCTCCAATGAGTGGCCCGCAAGGACCCCGTTTTCTACAAGTGTTGGTCCAATACTCCCTCTAGGGGCAGGGGACTCAGACAGGGCTAATTTGCGGCCCCTGATCTGGGGCAGGGGAAGTGGGCGGCCTGTGGCCCGGGCAGGAGCCTCTCCGCGTGTGTCCCAGGGACCCAACTGCCTGCGAGCCTCGGTCAACTGGCAGGAAGCTACGATGCCCAGACCTATGCTTAGCTGTGCAGCGAGGTGTACCGCGCGGACAGGTTCCACACACACTTCAAGTAAGAGGGCGGCCTGAGTGGAAAGGTGAGGGTTTGGGCAGCTGTGCAGACAAAGAAAGCACCCTTTGGCCTGGGCCTAAATGCTTGTGACACTCCACTGGGCCTGCCGGGCTCTGAGGGCCCTGCCCTGGGCCCCCTGCTCCCCTGCCCTTTGTTCAGTCACAGCAGAGATGGCCACACCCACTCCCTCAGTGACGGCAGTGTTCCAACCTCCCTCAGCCCCGCCCCCTCTCCGCAGGTTACCATGGACTACAGAGGCTGCATTCTGAGGCCAGGCCGTTCCGAGAATGCCAAGGGCAGACATGATGACCTTAAATGATTTCCTCTTGTGTCAGTTTTGGTAAACTTTAGGAGCTAGGAAATGGTCCACTTGACAGAAATGTTCAAATTTACTGGCATTTCATATATTCTCTGCTCTAACATTGTCCTGACTCTTTCTGTATATTCTTTACTTATGTTTTTGTTTTCCTTAATCAAAGTGTGTCTTTTAAATCTTTTCAAAGAAGATTCTTTGGACTTACTAAATCACCTGAATTTTATACGTTTTCTGTTGTATTAAATTCTGCTCATATCTTTATTTAACTTTTTTCTATGTTCTCAGGGTTTATTGTTTTCATCTTCTGATGTCAATTAAAACACTTGGTTCTTCATTTTAATAAATCTTTTTACTTATAAAGATTTGAACTTTTGAAGATTCCAGCTTACTTGTACGTTTCTAAGGGTCAGGTCCTCTCCATTGTTGCTGGCCTGAGGCTTAGTTCACCATAGAGCAATGTATATATTGACCTATTTTCCCCTCGACTTTCTGTGATCCCCTACATCTCACCTTTCTTTGCAGACAAGCCATTTGAAATACCCTTAACTTATTTCACAGCCAAAAAGTCTTTGAAATAATGTGTATTTTTTAGAGAAATCTTCTTATATAATTAGGCAGAAAATCTGACCTGCCATAGTTTTCAAAACAGCATAATTTCACTCTTCTCAATGATTAATCTGTTGTATTACACAACCTTTGTGTATTTAGCTTTATCAATGACATGTTCTTTAAAAATGTTTTAGAGATCCTACCAGTCTTTGAAGACATCCTTGTGCCTTGTTTCAGTTCCAGTTTTATGTATATTTTCTGCCTTGCACCCGATTATTCCTACATCTGATGGATGGCCTTGGGAATCTAATACTGGTATTGATGGTTTTGGCTGATTGTCTCCCCTTGTAGCTGCTTTCTTCATTATTGTGTAAATTTAGATCATGAGCTCATGTTTAGCTAAACAGCTGACCTTGTAAGAGGCTTAGGTGTGAACGCTTGTAAGTTTCAGCAGAAAGTCGGCAAAGATTTATTTGTGTCCCTCCAATGAGTGGCCCGCAAGGACCCCGTTTTCTACAAGTGTTGGTCCAATACTCCCTCTAGGGGCAGGGGACTCAGACAGGGCTACTTTGCGGCCCCCGATCTGGGGCAGGGGCAGTGGGCGGCCTGTGGCCCGGGCAGGAGCCTCTCCGCGTGTGTCCCAGGGACCCAACTGCCTGCGAGCCTCGGTCACCTGGCAGGAAGCTACGATGCCCAGACCTATGTTTAGCTGTGCAGCGAGGTGTACCGCGCGGACAGGTTCCACACACACTTCAAGTAAGAGGGCGGCCTGAGTGGAAAGGTGAGGGTTTGGGCAGCTGTGCAGACAAAGAAAGCACCCTTTGGCCTGGGCCTAAATGCTTGTGACACTCCACTGGGCCTGCCGGGCTCTGAGGGCCCTGCCCTGGGCCCCCTGCTCCCCTGCCCTTTGTTCAGTCACAGCAGAGATGGCCACACCCACTCCCTCAGTGAGGGCAGTGTTCCAACCTCCCTCAGCCCCGCCCCCTCTCCGCAGGTTACCATGGACTACAGAGGCTGCATTCTGGGGCCAGGGCGTTCCGAGAATGGCAAGGGCAGACATGATGACCTTAAATGATTTCCTCTTGTGTCAGTTTTGGTAAACTTTAGGAGCTAGGAAATGGTCCACTTGACAGAAATGTTCAAATTTACTGGCATTTCATATATTCTCTGCTCTAACATTGTCCTGACTCTTTCTGTATATTCTTTACTTATGTTTTTGTTTTCCTTAATCAAAGTGTGTCTTTTAAATCTTTTCAAAGAAGATTCTTTGGACTTACTAAATCACCTGAATTTTATACGTTTTCTGTTGTATTAAATTCTGCTCATATCTTTATTTAACTTTTTTCTATGTTCTCAGGGTTTATTGTTTTCATCTTCTGATGTCAATTAAAACACTTGGTTCTTCATTTTAATAAATCTTTTTACTTATAAAGATTTGAACTTTTGAAGATTCCAGCTTACTTGTACGTTTCTAAGGGTCAGGTCCTCTCCATTGTTGCTGGCCTGAGGCTTAGTTCACCATAGAGCAATGTATATATTGACCTATTTTCCCCTCGACTTTCTGTGATCCCCTACATCTCACCTTTCTTTGCAGACAAGCCATTTGAAATACCCTTAACTTATTTCACAGCCAAAAAGTCTTTGAAATAATGTGTATTTTTTAGAGAAATCTTCTTATATAATTAGGCAGAAAATCTGACCTGCCATAGTTTTCAAAACAGCATAATTTCACTCTTCTCAATGATTAATCTGTTGTATTACACAACCTTTGTGTATTTAGCTTTATCAATGACATGTTCTTTAAAAATGTTTTAGAGATCCTACCAGTCTTTGAAGACATCCTTGTGCCTTGTTTCAGTTCCAGTTTTATGTATATTTTCTGCCTTGCACCCGATTTTTCCTACATCTGATGGATGGCCTTGGGAATCTAATACTGGTATTGATTGTTTTGGCTGATTGTCTCCCCTTGTAGCTGCTTTCTTCATTATTGTGTAAATTTAGATCATGAGCTCATGTTTAGCTAAACAGCTGACCTTGTAAGAGGCTTAGGTGTGAACGCTTGTAAGTTTCAGCAGAAAGTCGGCAAAGATTTATTTGTGTCCCTCCAATGAGTGGCCCGCAAGGACCCCGTTTTCTACAAGTGTTGGTCCAATACTCCCTCTAGGGGCAGGGGACTCAGACAGGGCTACTTTGCGGCCCCCGATCTGGGGCAGGGGCAGTGGGCGGCCTGTGGCCCGGGCAGGAGCCTCTCCGCGTGTGTCCCAGGGACCCAACTGCCTGCGAGCCTCGGTCACCTGGCAGGAAGCTACGATGCCCAGACCTATGCTTAGCTGTGCAGCGAGGTGTACCGCGCGGACAGGTTCCACACACACTTCAAGTAAGAGGGCGGCCTGAGTGGAAAGGTGAGGGTTTGGGCAGCTGTGCAGACAAAGAAAGCACCCTTTGGCCTGGGCCTAAATGCTTGTGACACTCCACTGGGCCTGCCGGGCTCTGAGGGCCCTGCCCTGGGCCCCCTGCTCCCCTGCCCTTTGTTCAGTCACAGCAGAGATGGCCACACCCACTCCCTCAGTGAGGGCAGTGTTCCAACCTCCCTCAGCCCCGCCCCCTCTCCGCAGGTTACCATGGACTACAGAGGCTGCATTCTGTGGCCAGGGCGTTCCGAGAATGCCAAGGGCAGACATGATGACCTTAAATGATTTCCTCTTGTGTCAGTTTTGGTAAACTTTAGGAGCTAGGAAATGGTCCACTTGACAGAAATGTTCAAATTTACTGGCATTTCATATATTCTCTGCTCTAACATTGTCCTGACTCTTTCTGTATATTCTTTACTTATGTTTTTGTTTTCCTTAATCAAAGTGTGTCTTTTAAATCTTTTCAAAGAAGATTCTTTGGACTTACTAAATCACCTGAATTTTATACGTTTTCTGTTGTATTAAATTCTGCTCATATCTTTATTTAACTTTTTTCTATGTTCTCAGGGTTTATTGTTTTCATCTTCTGATGTCAATTAAAACACTTGGTTATTCATTTTAATAAATCTTTTTACTTATAAAGATTTGAACTTTTGAAGATTCCAGCTTACTTGTACGTTTCTAAGGGTCAGGTCCTCTCCATTGTTGCTGGCCTGAGGCTTAGTTCACCATAGAGCAATGTATATATTGACCTATTTTCCCCTCGACTTTCTGTGATCCCCTACATCTCACCTTTCTTTGCAGACAAGCCATTTGAAATACCCTTAACTTATTTCACAGCCAAAAAGTCTTTGAAATAATGTGTATTTTTTAGAGAAATCTTCTTATATAATTAGGCAGAAAATCTGACCTGCAATAGTTTTCAAAACAGCATAATTTCACTCTTCTCAATGATTAATCTGTTGTATTACACAACTTTTGTGTATTTAGCTTTATCAATGACATGTTCTTTAAAAATGTTTTAGAGATCCTACCAGTCTTTGAAGACATCCTTGTGCCTTGTTTCAGTTCCAGTTTTATGTATATTTTCTGCCTTGCACCCGATTATTCCTACATCTGATGGATGGCCTTGGGAATCTAATACTGGTATTGATTGTTTTGGCTGATTGTCTCCCCTTGTAGCTGCTTTCTTCATTATTGTGTAAATTTAGATCATGAGCTCATGTTTAGCTAAACAGCTGACCTTGTAAGAGGCTTAGGTGTGAACGCTTGTAAGTTTCAGCAGAAAGTCGGCAAAGATTTATTTGTGTCCCTCCAATGAGTGGCCCGCAAGGACCCCGTTTTCTACAAGTGTTGGTCCAATACTCCCTCTAGGGGCAGGGGACTCAGACAGGGCTACTTTGCGGCCCCCGATCTGGGGCAGGGGCAGTGGGCGGCCTGTGGCCCGGGCAGGAGCCTCTCCGCGTGTGTCCCAGGGGCCCAACTGCCTGCGAGCCTCGGTCACCTGGCAGGAAGCTACGATGCCCAGACCTATGCTTAGCTGTGCAGCGAGGTGTACCGCGCGGACAGGTTCCACACACACTTCAAGTAAGAGGGCGGCCTGAGTGGAAAGGTGAGGGTTTGGGCAGCTGTGCAGACAAAGAAAGCACCCTTTGGCCTGGGCCTAAATGCTTGTGACACTCCACTGGGCCTGCCGGGCTCTGAGGGCCCTGCCCTGGGCCCCCTGCTCCCCTGCCCTTTGTTCAGTCACAGCAGAGATGGCCACACCCACTCCCTCAGTGAGGGCAGTGTTCCAACCTCCCTCAGCCCCGCCCCCTCTCCGCAGGTTACCATGGACTACAGAGGCTGCATTCTGAGGCCAGGCCGTTCCGAGAATGCCAAGGGCAGACATGATGACCTTAAATGATTTCCTCTTGTGTCAGTTTTGGTAAACTTTAGGAGCTAGGAAATGGTCCACTTGACAGAAATGTTCAAATTTACTGGCATTTCATATATTCTCTGCTCTAACATTGTCCTGACTCTTTCTGTATATTCTTTACTTATGTTTTTGTTTTCCTTAATCAAAGTGTGTCTTTTAAATCTTTTCAAAGAAGATTCTTTGGACTTACTAAATCACCTGAATTTTATACGTTTTCTGTTGTATTAAATTCTGCTCATATCTTTATTTAACTTTTTTCTATGTTCTCAGGGTTTATTGTTTTCATCTTCTGATGTCAATTAAAACACTTGGTTCTTCATTTTAATAAATCTTTTTACTTATTAAGATTTGAACTTTTGAAGATTCCAGCTTACTTGTACGTTTCTAAGGGTCAGGTCCTCTCCATTGTTGCTGGCCTGAGGCTTAGTTCACCATAGAGCAATGTATATATTGACCTATTTTCCCCTCGACTTTCTGTGATCCCCTACATCTCACCTTTCTTTGCAGACAAGCCATTTGAAATACCCTTAACTTATTTCACAGCCAAAAAGTCTTTGAAATAATGTGTATTTTTTAGAGAAATCTTCTTATATAATTAGGCAGAAAATCTGACCTGCCATAGTTTTCAAAACAGCATAATTTCACTCTTCTCAATGATTAATCTGTTGTATTACACAACCTTTGTGTATTTAGCTTTATCAATGACATGTTCTTTAAAAATGTTTTAGAGATCCTACCAGTCTTTGAAGACATCCTTGTGCCTTGTTTCAGTTCCAGTTTTATGTATATTTTCTGCCTTGCACCCGATTATTCCTACATCTGATGGATGGCCTTGGGAATCTAATACTGGTATTGATGGTTTTTGCTGATTGTCTCCCCTTGTAGCTGCTTTCTTCATTATTGTGTAAATTTAGATCATGAGCTCATGTTTAGCTAAACAGCTGACCTTGTAAGAGGCTTAGGTGTGAACGCTTGTAAGTTTCAGCAGAAAGTCGGCAAAGATTTATTTGTGTCCCTCCAATGAGGTGCCCGCAAGGACCCCGTTTTCTACAAGTGTTGGTCCAATACTCCCTCTAGGGGCAGGGGACTCAGACAGGGCTACTTTGCGGCCCCCGATCAGGGGCAGGGGCAGTGGGCGGCCTGTGGCCCGGGCAGGAGCCTCTCCGCGTGTGTCCCAGGGACCCAACTGACTGCAAGCCTCGGTCACCTGGCAGGAAGCTACGATGCCCAGACCTATGCTTAGCTGTGCAGCGAGGTGTACCGCGCGGACAGGTTCCACACACACTTCAAGTAAGAGGGCGGCCTGAGTGGAAAGGTGAGGGTTTGGGCAGCTGTGCAGACAAAGAAAGCACCCTTTGGCCTGGGCCTAAATGCTTGTGACACTCCACTGGGCCTGCCGGGCTCTGAGGGCCCTGCCCTGGGCCCCCTGCTCCCCTGCCCTTTGTTCAGTCACAGCAGAGATGGCCACACCCACTCCCTCAGTGAGGGCAGTGTTCCAACCTCCCTCAGCCCCGCCCCCTCTCCGCAGGTTACCATGGACTACAGAGGCTGCATTCTGAGGCCAGGGCGTTCTGAGAATGGCAAGGGCAGACATGATGACCTTAAATGATTTCCTCTTGTGTCAGTTTTGGTAAACTTTAGGAGCTAGGAAATGGTCCACTTGACAGAAATGTTCAAATTTACTGGCATTTCATATATTCTCTGCTCTAACATTGTCCTGACTCTTTCTGTATATTCTTTACTTATGTTTTTGTTTTCCTTAATCAAAGTGTGTCTTTTAAATCTTTTCAAAGAAGATTCTTTGGACTTACTAAATCACCTGAATTTTATACGTTTTCTGTTGTATTAAATTCTGCTCATATCTTTATTTAACTTTTTTCTATGTTCTCAGGGTTTATTGTTTTCATCTTCTGATGTCAATTAAAACACTTGGTTATTCAGTTTAATAAATCTTTTTACTTATAAAGATTTGAACTTTTGAAGATTCCAGCTTACTTGTACGTTTCTAAGGGTCAGGTCTTCTCCATTGTTGCTGGCCTGAGGCTTAGTTCACCATAGAGCAATGTATATATTGACCTATTTTCCCCTAGACTTTCTGTGATCCCCTACATCTCACCTTTCTTTGCAGACAAGCCATTTGAAATACCCTTAACTTATTTCACAGCCAAAAAGTCTTTGAAATAATGTGTATTTTTTAGAGAAATCTTCTTATATAATTAGGCAGAAAATCTGACCTGCCATAGTTTTCAAAACAGCATAATTTCACTCTTCTCAATGATTAATCTGTTGTATTACACAACCTTTGTGTATTTAGCTTTATCAATGACATGTTCTTTAAAAATGTTTTAGAGATCCTACCAGTCTTTGAAGACATCCTTGTGCCTTGTTTCAGTTCCAGTTTTATGTATATTTTCTGCCTTGCACCCGATTATTCCTACATCTGATGGATGGCCTTGGGAATCTAATACTGGTATTGATTGTTTTGGCTGATTGTCTCCCCTTGTAGCTGCTTTCTTCATTATTGTGTAAATTTAGATCATGAGCTCATGTTTAGCTAAACAGCTGACCTTGTAAGAGGCTTAGGTGTGAACGCTTGTAAGTTTCAGCAGAAAGTCGGCAAAGATTTATTTGTGTCCCTCCAATGAGTGGCCCGCAAGGACCCCGTTTTCTACAAGTGTTGGTCCAATACTCCCTCTAGGGGCAGGGGACTCAGACAGGGCTACTTTGCGGCCCCTGATCTGGGGCAGGGGCAGTGGGCGGCCTGTGGCCCGGGCAGGAGCCTCTCCGCGTGTGTCCCAGGGACCCAACTGCCTGCGAGCCTCGGTCACCTGGCAGGAAGCTACGATGCCCAGACCTATGCTTAGCTGTGCAGCGAGGTGTACCGCGCGGACAGGTTCCACACACACTTCAAGTAAGTGGGCGGCCTGAGTGGAAAGGTGAGGGTTTGGGCAGCTGTGCAGACAAAGAAAGCACCCTTTGGCCTGGGCCTAAATGCTTGTGACACTCCACTGGGCCTGCCGGGCTCTGAGGGCCCTGCCCTGGCCCCCTGCTCCCCTGCCCTTTGTTCAGTCACAGCAGAGATGGCCACACCCACTCCCTCAGTGAGGGCAGTGTTCCAACCTCCCTCAGCCCCGCCCCCTCTCCGCAGGTTACCATGGACTACAGAGGCTGCATTCTGAGGCCAGGCCGTTCCGAGAATGCCAAGGGCAGACATGATAACCTTAAATGATTTCCTCTTGTGTCAGTTTTGGTAAACTTTAGGAGCTAGGAAATGGTCCACTTGACAGAAATGTTCAAATTTACTGGCATTTCATATATTCTCTGCTCTAACATTGTCCTGACTCTTTCTGTATATTCTTTACTTATGTTTTTGTTTTCCTTAATCAAAGTGTGTCTTTTAAATCTTTTCCAAGAAGATTCTTTGGACTTACTAAATCACCTGAATTTTATACGTTTTCTGTTGTATTAAATTCTGCTCATATCTTTATTTAACTTTTTTCTATGTTCTCAGGGTTTATTGTTTTCATCTTCTGATGTCAATTAAAACACTTGGTTATTCATTTTAATAAATCTTTTTACTTATAAAGATTTGAAATATTGAAGATTCCAGCTTACTTTTACGTTTCTAAGTGTCAGGTCCTCTCCATTGTTGCTGGCCTGAGGCTTAGTTCACCATATAGCAATGTATATATTGACCTATTTTCCCCTCGACTTTCTGTGATCCCCTACATCTCACCTTTCTTTGCAGACAAGCCATTTGAAATACCCTTAACTTATTTCACAGCCAAAAAGTCTTTGAAATAATGTGTATTTTTTAGAGAAATCTTCTTATATAATTAGGCAGAAAATCTGACCTGCCATAGTTTTCAAAACAGCATAATTTCACTCTTCTCAATGATTAATCTGTTGTATTACACAACCTTTGTGTATTTAGCTTTATCAATGACATGTTCTTTAAAAATGTTTTAGAGATCCTACCAGTCTTTGAAGACATCCTTGTGCCTTGTTTCAGTTCCAGTTTTATGTATATTTTCTGCCTTGCACCCGATTATTCCTACATCTGATGGATGGCCTTGGGAATCTAATACTGGTATTGATGGTTTTGGCTGATTGTCTCCCCTTGTAGCTGCTTTCTTCATTATTGTGTAAATTTAGATCATGAGCTCATGTTTAGCTAAACAGCTGACCTTGTAAGAGGCTTAGGTGTGAACGCTTGTAAGTTTCAGCAGAAAGTCGGCAAAGATTTATTTGTGTCCCTCCAATGAGTGGCCCGCAAGGACCCCGTTTTCTACAAGTGTTGGTCCAATACTCCCTCTAGGGGCAGGGGACTCAGACAGGGCTACTTTGCGGCCCCCGATCTGGGGCAGGGGCAGTGGGCGGCCTGTGGCCCGGGCAGGAGCCTCTCCGCGTGTGTCCCAGGGACCCAACTGCCTGCGAGCCTCGGTCACCTGGCAGGAAGCTACGATGCCCAGACCTATGCTTAGCTGTGCAGCGAGGGGTACCGCGCGGACAGGTTCCACACACACTTCAAGTAAGAGGGCGGCCTGAGTGGAAAGGTGAGGGTTTGGGCAGCTGTGCAGACAAAGAAAGCACCCTTTGGCCTGGGCCTAAATGCTTGTGACACTCCACTGGGCCTGCCGGGCTCTGAGGGCCCTGCCCTGGGCCCCCTGCTCCCCTGACCTTTGTTCAGTCACAGCAGAGATGGCCACACCCACTCCCTCAGTGAGGGCAGTGTTCCAACCTCCCTCAGCCCCGCCCCCTCTCCGCAGGTTACCATGGACTACAGAGGCTGCATTCTGAGGCCAGGGCGTTCTGAGAATGGCAAGGGCAGACATGATGACCTTAAATGATTTCCTCTTGTGTCAGTTTTGGTAAACTTTAGGAGCTAGGAAATGGTCCACTTGACAGAAATGTTCAAATTTACTGGCATTTCATATATTCTCTGCTCTAACATTGTCCTGACTCTTTCTGTATATTCTTTACTTATGTTTTTGTTTTCCTTAATCAAAGTGTGTCTTTTAAATCTTTTCCAAGAAGATTCTTTGGACTTACTAAATCACCTGAATTTTATACGTTTTCTGTTGTATTAAATTCTGCTCATATCTTTATTTAACTTTTTTCTATGTTCTCAGGGTTTATTGTTTTCATCTTCTGATGTCAATTAAAACACTTGGTTATTCATTTTAATAAATCTTTTTACTTATAAAGATTTGAACTTTTGAAGATTCCAGCTTACTTGTACGTTTCTAAGGGTCAGGTCCTCTCCATTGTTGCTGGCCTGAGGCTTAGTTCACCATAGAGCAATGTATATATTGACCTATTTTCCCCTAGACTTTCTGTGATCCCCTACATCTCACCTTTCTTTGCAGACAAGCCATTTGAAATACCCTTAACTTATTTCACAGCCAAAAAGTCTTTGAAATAATGTGTATTTTTTAGAGAAATCTTCTTATATAATTAGGCAGAAAATCTGACCTGCCATAGTTTTCAAAACAGCATAATTTCACTCTTCTCAATGATTAATCTGTTGTATTACACAACCTTTGTGTATTTAGCTTTATCAATGACATGTTCTTTAAAAATGTTTTAGAGATCCTACCAGTCTTTGAAGACATCCTTGTGCCTTGTTTCAGTTCCAGTTTTATGTATATTTTCTGCCTTGCACCCGATTATTCCTACATCTGATGGATGGCCTTGGGAATCTAATTCTGGTATTGATGGTTTTGGCTGATTGTCTCCCCTTGTAGCTGCTTTCTTCATTATTGTGTAAATTTAGATCATGAGCTCATGTTTAGCTAAACAGCTGACCTTGTAAGAGGCTTAGGTGTGAACGCTTGTAAGTTTCAGCAGAAAGTCGGCAAAGATTTATTTGTGTCCCTCCAATGAGTGGCCCGCAAGGACCCCGTTTTCTACAAGTGTTGGTCCAATACTCCCTCTAGGGGCAGGGGACTCAGACAGGGCTACGTTGCGGCCCCTGATCTGGGGCAGGGGCAGTGGGCGGCCTGTGGCCCGGGCAGGAGCCTCTCCGCGTGTGTCCCAGGGACCCAACTGCCTGCGAGCCTCGGTCACCTGGCAGGAAGCTACGATGCCCAGACCTATGCTTAGCTGTGCAGCGAGGTGTACCGCGCGGACAGGTTCCACACACACTTCAAGTAAGTGGGCGGCCTGAGTGGAAAGGTGAGGGTTTGGGCAGCTGTGCAGACAAAGAAAGCACCCTTTGGCCTGGGCCTAAATGCTTGTGACACTCCACTGGGCCTGCCGGGCTCTGAGGGCCCTGCCCTGGGCCCCCTGCTCCCCTGCCCTTTGTTCAGTCACAGCAGAGATGGCCACACCCACTCCCTCAGTGAGGGCAGTGTTCCAACCTCCCTCAGCCCCGCCCCCTCTCCGCAGGTTACCATGGACTACAGAGGCTGCATTCTGAGGCCAGGCCGTTCCGAGAATGCCAAGGGCAGACATGATGACCTTAAATGATTTCCTCTTGTGTCAGTTTTGGTAAACTTTAGGAGCTAGGAAATGGTCCACTTGACAGAAATGTTCAAATTTACTGGCATTTCATATATTCTCTGCTCTAACATTGTCCTGACTCTTTCTGTATATTCTTTACTTATGTTTTTGTTTTCCTTAATCAAAGTGTGTCTTTTAAATCTTTTCAAAGAAGATTCTTTGGACTTACTAAATCACCTGAATTTTATACGTTTTCTGTTGTATTAAATTCTGCTCATATCTTTATTTAACTTTTTTCTATGTTCTCAGGGTTTATTGTTTTCATCTTCTGATGTCAATTAAAACACTTGGTTATTCATTTTAATAAATCTTTTTACTTATAAAGATTTGAACTTTTGAAGATTCCAGCTTACTTGTACGTTTCTAAGGGTCAGGTCCTCTCCATTGTTGCTGGCCTGAGGCTTAGTTCACCATAGAGCAATGTATATATTGACCTATTTTCCCCTCGACTTTCTGTGATCCCCTACATCTCACCTTTCTTTGCAGACAAGCCATTTGAAATACCCTTAACTTATTTCACAGCCAAAAAGTCTTTGAAATAATGTGTATTTTTAGAGAAATCTTCTTATATAATTAGGCAGAAAATCTGACCTGCCATAGTTTTCAAAACAGCATAATTTCACTCTTCTCAATGATTAATCTGTTGTATTACACAACCTTTGTGTATTTAGCTTTATCAATGACATGTTCTTTAAAAATGTTTTAGAGATCCTACCAGTCTTTGAAGACATCCTTGTGCCTTGTTTCAGTTCCAGTTTTATGTATATTTTTTGCCTTGCACCCGATTATTCCTACATCTGATGGATGGCCTTGGGTATCTAATACTGGTATTGATGGTTTTGGCTGATTGTCTCCCCTTGTAGCTGCTTTCTTCATTATTGTGTAAATTTAGATCATGAGCTCATGTTTAGCTAAACAGCTGACCTTGTAAGAGGCTTAGGTGTGAACGCTTGTAAGTTTCAGCAGAAAGTCGGCAAAGATTTATTTGTGTCCCTCCAATGAGTGGCCCGCAAGGACCCCGTTTTCTACAAGTGTTGGTCCAATACTCCCTCTAGGGGCAGGGGACTCAGACAGGGCTACTTTGCGGCCCCTGATCTGGGGCAGGGGCAGTGGGCGGCCTGTGGCCCGGGCAGGAGCCTCTCCGCGTGTGTCCCAGGGACCCAACTGCCTGCGAGCCTCGGTCACCTGGCAGGAAGCTACGATGCCCAGACCTATGCTTAGCTGTGCAGCGAGGTGTACCGCGCGGACAGGTTCCACACACACTTCAAGTAAGAGGGCGGCCTGAGTGGAAAGGTGAGGGTTTGGGCAGCTGTGCAGACAAAGAAAGCACCCTTTGGCCTGGGCCTAAATGCTTGTGACACTCCACTGGGCCTGCCGGGCTCTGAGGGCCCTGCCCTGGGCCCCCTGCTCCCCTGCCCTTTGTTCAGTCACAGCAGAGATGGCCACACCCACTCCCTCAGTGAGGGCAGTGTTCCAACCTCCCTCAGCCCCGCCCCCTCTCCGCAGGTTACCATGGACTACAGAGGCTGCATTCTGGGGCCAGGCCGTTCCGAGAATGCCAAGGGCAGACATGATGACCTTAAATGATTTCCTCTTGTGTCAGTTTTGGTAAACTTTAGGAGCTAGGAAATGGTCCACTTGACAGAAATGTTCAAATTTACTGGCATTTCATATATTCTCTGCTCTAACATTGTCCTGACTCTTTCTGTATATTCTTTACTTATGTTTTTGTTTTCCTTAATCAAAGTGTGTCTTTTAAATCTTTTCAAAGAAGATTCTTTGGACTTACTAAATCACCTGAATTTTATACGTTTTCTGTTGTATTAAATTCTGCTCATATCTTTATTTAACTTTTTTCTATGTTCTCAGGGTTTATTGTTTTCATCTTCTGATGTCAATTAAAACACTTGGTTATTCATTTTAATAAATCTTTTTACTTATTAAGATTTGAACTTTTGAAGATTCCAGCTTACTTGTACGTTTCTAAGGGTCAGGTCCTCTCCATTGTTGCTGGCCTGAGGCTTAGTTCACCATAAAGCAATGTATATATTGACCTATTTTCCCCTCGACTTTCTGTGATCCCCTACATCTCACCTTTCTTTGCAGACAAGCCATTTGAAATACCCTTAACTTATTTCACAGCCAAAAAGTCTTTGAAATAATGTGTATTTTTTAGAGAAATCTTCTTATATAATTAGGCAGAAAATCTGACCTGCCATAGTTTTCAAAACAGCATAATTTCACTCTTCTCAATGATTAATCTGTTGTATTACACAACCTTTGTGTATTTAGCTTTATCAATGACATGTTCTTTAAAAATGTTTTAGAGATCCTACCAGTCTTTGAAGACATCCTTGTGCCTTGTTTCAGTTCCAGTTTTATGTATATTTTCTGCCTTGCACCCGATTTTTCCTACATCTGATGGATGGCCTTGGGAATCTAATACTGGTATTGATTGTTTTGGCTGATTGTCTCCCCTTGTAGCTGCTTTCTTCATTATTGTGTAAATTTAGATCATGAGCTCATGTTTAGCTAAACAGCTGACCTTGTAAGAGGCTTAGGTGTGAACGCTTGTAAGTTTCAGCAGAAAGTCGGCAAAGATTTATTTGTGTCCCTCCAATGAGTGGCCCGCAAGGACCCCGTTTTCTACAAGTGTTGGTCCAATACTCCCTCTAGGGGCAGGGGACTCAGACAGGGCTACTTTGCGGCCCCCGATCTGGGGCAGGGGCAGTGGGCGGCCTGTGGCCCGGGCAGGAGCCTCTCCGCGTGTGTCCCAGGGACCCAACTGCCTGCGAGCCTCGGTCACCTGGCAGGAAGCTACGATGCCCAGACCTATGCTTAGCTGTGCAGCGAGGTGTACCGCGCGGACAGGTTCCACACACACTTCAAGTAAGAGGGCGGCCTGAGTGGAAAGGTGAGGGTTTGGGCAGCTGTGCAGACAAAGAAAGCACCCTTTGGCCTGGGCCTAAATGCTTGTGACACTCCACTGGGCCTGCCGGGCTCTGAGGGCCCTGCCCTGGGCCCCCTGCTCCCCTGCCCTTTGTTCAGTCACAGCAGAGATGGCCACACCCACTCCCTCAGTGAGGGCAGTGTTCCAACCTCCCTCAGCCCCGCCCCCTCTCCGCAGGTTACCATGGACTACAGAGGCTGCATTCTGAGGCCAGGCCGTTCCGAGAATGGCAAGGGCAGACATGATGACCTTAAATGATTTCCTCTTGTGTCAGTTTTGGTAAACTTTAGGAGCTAGGAAATGGTCCACTTGACAGAAATGTTCAAATTTACTGGCATTTCATATATTCTCTGCTCTAACATTGTCCTGACTCTTTCTGTATATTCTTTACTTATGTTTTTGTTTTCCTTAATCAAAGTGTGTCTTTTAAATCTTTTCAAAGAAGATTCTTTGGACTTACTAAATCACCTGAATTTTATACGTTTTCTGTTGTATTAAATTCTGCTCATATCTTTATTTAACTTTTTTCTATGTTCTCAGGGTTTATTGTTTTCATCTTCTGATGTCAATTAAAACACTTGGTTATTCATTTTAATAAATCTTTTTACTTATAAAGATTTGAACTTTTGAAGATTCCAGCTTACTTGTACGTTTCTAAGGGTCAGGTCCTCTCCATTGTTGCTGGCCTGAGGCTTACTTCACCATATAGCAATGTATATATTGACCTATTTTCCCCTCGACTTTCTGTGATCCCCTACATCTCATCTTTCTTTGCAGACAAGCCATTTGAAATACCCTTAACTTATTTCACAGCCAAAAAGTCTTTGAAATAATCTGTATTTTTTAGAGAAATCTTCTTATATAATTAGGCAGAAAATCTGACCTGCCATAGTTTTCAAAACAGCATAATTTCACTCTTCTCAATGATTAATCTGTTGTATTACACAACCTTTGTGTATTTAGCTTTATCAATGACATGTTCTTTAAAAATGTTTTAGAGATCCTACCAGTCTTTGAAGACATCCTTGTGCCTTGTTTCAGTTCCAGTTTTATGTATATTTTCTGCCTTGCACCCGATTATTCCTACATCTGATGGATGGCCTTGGGAATCTAATACTGGTATTGATGGTTTTGGCTGATTGTCTCCCCTTGTAGCTGCTTTCTTCATTATTGTGTAAATTTAGATCATGAGCTCATGTTTAGCTAAACAGCTGACCTTGTAAGAGGCTTAGGTGTGAACGCTTGTAAGTTTCAGCAGAAAGTCGGCAAAGATTTATTTGTGTCCCTCCAATGAGGTGCCCGCAAGGACCCCGTTTTCTACAAGTGTTGGTCCAATACTCCCTCTAGGGGCAGGGGACTCAGACAGGGCTACTTTGCGGCCCCCGATCTGGGGCAGGGGCAGTGGGCGGCCTGTGGCCCGGGCAGGAGCCTCTCCGCGTGTGTCCCAGGGACCCAACTGCCTGCGAGCCTCGGTCACCTGGCAGGAAGCTACGATGCCCAGACCTATGCTTAGCTGTGCAGCGAGGTGTACCGCGCGGACAGGTTCCACACACACTTCAAGTAAGAGGGCGGCCTGAGTGGAAAGGTGAGGGTTTGGGCAGCTGTGCAGACAAAGAAAGCACCCTTTGGCCTGGGCCTAAATGCTTGTGACACTCCACTGGGCCTGCCGGGCTCTGAGGGCCCTGCCCTGGGCCCCCTGCTTCCCTGCCCTTTGTTCAGTCACAGCAGAGATGGCCACACCCACTCCCTCAGTGAGGGCAGTGTTCCAACCTCCCTCAGCCCCGCCCCCTCTCCGCAGGTTACCATGGACTACAGAGGCTGCATTCTGAGGCCAGGCCGTTCCGAGAATGGCAAGGGCAGACATGATGACCTTAAATGATTTCCTCTTGTGTCAGTTTTGGTAAACTTTAGGAGCTAGGAAATGGTCCACTTGACAGAAATGTTCAAATTTACTGGCATTTCATATATTCTCTGCTCTAACATTGTCCTGACTCTTTCTGTATATTCTTTACTTATGTTTTTGTTTTCCTTAATCAAAGTGTGTCTTTTAAATCTTTTCAAAGAAGATTCTTTGGACTTACTAAATCACCTGAATTTTATACGTTTTCTGTTGTATTAAATTCTGCTCATATCTTTATTTAACTTTTT
The DNA here is from genome assembly GCF_964341445.2 of Mesoplodon mirus. Taxonomy (NCBI): domain Eukaryota; kingdom Metazoa; phylum Chordata; class Mammalia; order Artiodactyla; family Ziphiidae; genus Mesoplodon; species Mesoplodon mirus. The sequence continues at coordinate 245,665 of NW_028295266.1, forward strand.
TCTATGTTCTCAGGGTTTATTGTTTTCATCTTCTGATGTCAATTAAAACACTTGGTTATTCATTTTAATAAATCTTTTTACTTATAAAGATTTGAACTTTTGAAGATTCCAGCTTACTTGTACGTTTCTAAGGGTCAGGTCCTCTCCATTGTTGCTGGCCTGAGGCTTAGTTCACCATATAGCAATGTATATATTGACCTATTTTCCCGTCGACTTTCTGTGATCCCCTACATCTCACCTTTCTTTGCAGACAAGCCATTTGAAATACCCTTAACTTATTTCACAGCCAAAAAGTCTTTGAAATAATGTGTATTTTTTAGAGAAATCTTCTTATATAATTAGGCAGAAAATCTGACCTGCCATAGTTTTCAAAACAGCATAATTTCACTCTTCTCAATGATTAATCTGTTGTATTACACAACCTTTGTGTATTTAGCTTTATCAATGACATGTTCTTTAAAAATGTTTTAGAGATCCTGCCAGTCTTTGAAGACATCCTTGTGCCTTGTTTCAGTTCCAGTTTTATGTATATTTTCTGCCTTGCACCCGATTATTCCTACATCTGATGGATGGCCTTGGGAATCTAATACTGGTATTGATGGTTTTGGCTGATTGTCTCCCCTTGTAGCTGCTTTCTTCATTATTGTGTAAATTTAGATCATGAGCTCATGTTTAGCTAAACAGCTGACCTTGTAAGAGGCTTAGGTGTGAACGCTTGTAAGTTTCAGCAGAAAGTCGGCAAAGATTTATTTGTGTCCCTCCAATGAGTGGCCCGCAAGGACCCCGTTTTCTACAAGTGTTGGTCCAATACTCCCTCTAGGGGCAGGGGACTCAGACAGGGCTAATTTGCGGCCCCTGATCTGGGGCAGGGGAAGTGGGCGGCCTGTGGCCCGGGCAGGAGCCTCTCCGCGTGTGTCCCAGGGACCCAACTGCCTGCGAGCCTCGGTCAACTGGCAGGAAGCTACGATGCCCAGACCTATGCTTAGCTGTGCAGCGAGGTGTACCGCGCGGACAGGTTCCACACACACTTCAAGTAAGAGGGCGGCCTGAGTGGAAAGGTGAGGGTTTGGGCAGCTGTGCAGACAAAGAAAGCACCCTTTGGCCTGGGCCTAAATGCTTGTGACACTCCACTGGGCCTGCCGGGCTCTGAGGGCCCTGCCCTGGGCCCCCTGCTCCCCTGCCCTTTGTTCAGTCACAGCAGAGATGGCCACACCCACTCCCTCAGTGACGGCAGTGTTCCAACCTCCCTCAGCCCCGCCCCCTCTCCGCAGGTTACCATGGACTACAGAGGCTGCATTCTGAGGCCAGGCCGTTCCGAGAATGCCAAGGGCAGACATGATGACCTTAAATGATTTCCTCTTGTGTCAGTTTTGGTAAACTTTAGGAGCTAGGAAATGGTCCACTTGACAGAAATGTTCAAATTTACTGGCATTTCATATATTCTCTGCTCTAACATTGTCCTGACTCTTTCTGTATATTCTTTACTTATGTTTTTGTTTTCCTTAATCAAAGTGTGTCTTTTAAATCTTTTCAAAGAAGATTCTTTGGACTTACTAAATCACCTGAATTTTATACGTTTTCTGTTGTATTAAATTCTGCTCATATCTTTATTTAACTTTTTTCTATGTTCTCAGGGTTTATTGTTTTCATCTTCTGATGTCAATTAAAACACTTGGTTCTTCATTTTAATAAATCTTTTTACTTATAAAGATTTGAACTTTTGAAGATTCCAGCTTACTTGTACGTTTCTAAGGGTCAGGTCCTCTCCATTGTTGCTGGCCTGAGGCTTAGTTCACCATAGAGCAATGTATATATTGACCTATTTTCCCCTCGACTTTCTGTGATCCCCTACATCTCACCTTTCTTTGCAGACAAGCCATTTGAAATACCCTTAACTTATTTCACAGCCAAAAAGTCTTTGAAATAATGTGTATTTTTTAGAGAAATCTTCTTATATAATTAGGCAGAAAATCTGACCTGCCATAGTTTTCAAAACAGCATAATTTCACTCTTCTCAATGATTAATCTGTTGTATTACACAACCTTTGTGTATTTAGCTTTATCAATGACATGTTCTTTAAAAATGTTTTAGAGATCCTACCAGTCTTTGAAGACATCCTTGTGCCTTGTTTCAGTTCCAGTTTTATGTATATTTTCTGCCTTGCACCCGATTATTCCTACATCTGATGGATGGCCTTGGGAATCTAATACTGGTATTGATGGTTTTGGCTGATTGTCTCCCCTTGTAGCTGCTTTCTTCATTATTGTGTAAATTTAGATCATGAGCTCATGTTTAGCTAAACAGCTGACCTTGTAAGAGGCTTAGGTGTGAACGCTTGTAAGTTTCAGCAGAAAGTCGGCAAAGATTTATTTGTGTCCCTCCAATGAGTGGCCCGCAAGGACCCCGTTTTCTACAAGTGTTGGTCCAATACTCCCTCTAGGGGCAGGGGACTCAGACAGGGCTACTTTGCGGCCCCCGATCTGGGGCAGGGGCAGTGGGCGGCCTGTGGCCCGGGCAGGAGCCTCTCCGCGTGTGTCCCAGGGACCCAACTGCCTGCGAGCCTCGGTCACCTGGCAGGAAGCTACGATGCCCAGACCTATGTTTAGCTGTGCAGCGAGGTGTACCGCGCGGACAGGTTCCACACACACTTCAAGTAAGAGGGCGGCCTGAGTGGAAAGGTGAGGGTTTGGGCAGCTGTGCAGACAAAGAAAGCACCCTTTGGCCTGGGCCTAAATGCTTGTGACACTCCACTGGGCCTGCCGGGCTCTGAGGGCCCTGCCCTGGGCCCCCTGCTCCCCTGCCCTTTGTTCAGTCACAGCAGAGATGGCCACACCCACTCCCTCAGTGAGGGCAGTGTTCCAACCTCCCTCAGCCCCGCCCCCTCTCCGCAGGTTACCATGGACTACAGAGGCTGCATTCTGGGGCCAGGGCGTTCCGAGAATGGCAAGGGCAGACATGATGACCTTAAATGATTTCCTCTTGTGTCAGTTTTGGTAAACTTTAGGAGCTAGGAAATGGTCCACTTGACAGAAATGTTCAAATTTACTGGCATTTCATATATTCTCTGCTCTAACATTGTCCTGACTCTTTCTGTATATTCTTTACTTATGTTTTTGTTTTCCTTAATCAAAGTGTGTCTTTTAAATCTTTTCAAAGAAGATTCTTTGGACTTACTAAATCACCTGAATTTTATACGTTTTCTGTTGTATTAAATTCTGCTCATATCTTTATTTAACTTTTTTCTATGTTCTCAGGGTTTATTGTTTTCATCTTCTGATGTCAATTAAAACACTTGGTTCTTCATTTTAATAAATCTTTTTACTTATAAAGATTTGAACTTTTGAAGATTCCAGCTTACTTGTACGTTTCTAAGGGTCAGGTCCTCTCCATTGTTGCTGGCCTGAGGCTTAGTTCACCATAGAGCAATGTATATATTGACCTATTTTCCCCTCGACTTTCTGTGATCCCCTACATCTCACCTTTCTTTGCAGACAAGCCATTTGAAATACCCTTAACTTATTTCACAGCCAAAAAGTCTTTGAAATAATGTGTATTTTTTAGAGAAATCTTCTTATATAATTAGGCAGAAAATCTGACCTGCCATAGTTTTCAAAACAGCATAATTTCACTCTTCTCAATGATTAATCTGTTGTATTACACAACCTTTGTGTATTTAGCTTTATCAATGACATGTTCTTTAAAAATGTTTTAGAGATCCTACCAGTCTTTGAAGACATCCTTGTGCCTTGTTTCAGTTCCAGTTTTATGTATATTTTCTGCCTTGCACCCGATTTTTCCTACATCTGATGGATGGCCTTGGGAATCTAATACTGGTATTGATTGTTTTGGCTGATTGTCTCCCCTTGTAGCTGCTTTCTTCATTATTGTGTAAATTTAGATCATGAGCTCATGTTTAGCTAAACAGCTGACCTTGTAAGAGGCTTAGGTGTGAACGCTTGTAAGTTTCAGCAGAAAGTCGGCAAAGATTTATTTGTGTCCCTCCAATGAGTGGCCCGCAAGGACCCCGTTTTCTACAAGTGTTGGTCCAATACTCCCTCTAGGGGCAGGGGACTCAGACAGGGCTACTTTGCGGCCCCCGATCTGGGGCAGGGGCAGTGGGCGGCCTGTGGCCCGGGCAGGAGCCTCTCCGCGTGTGTCCCAGGGACCCAACTGCCTGCGAGCCTCGGTCACCTGGCAGGAAGCTACGATGCCCAGACCTATGCTTAGCTGTGCAGCGAGGTGTACCGCGCGGACAGGTTCCACACACACTTCAAGTAAGAGGGCGGCCTGAGTGGAAAGGTGAGGGTTTGGGCAGCTGTGCAGACAAAGAAAGCACCCTTTGGCCTGGGCCTAAATGCTTGTGACACTCCACTGGGCCTGCCGGGCTCTGAGGGCCCTGCCCTGGGCCCCCTGCTCCCCTGCCCTTTGTTCAGTCACAGCAGAGATGGCCACACCCACTCCCTCAGTGAGGGCAGTGTTCCAACCTCCCTCAGCCCCGCCCCCTCTCCGCAGGTTACCATGGACTACAGAGGCTGCATTCTGTGGCCAGGGCGTTCCGAGAATGCCAAGGGCAGACATGATGACCTTAAATGATTTCCTCTTGTGTCAGTTTTGGTAAACTTTAGGAGCTAGGAAATGGTCCACTTGACAGAAATGTTCAAATTTACTGGCATTTCATATATTCTCTGCTCTAACATTGTCCTGACTCTTTCTGTATATTCTTTACTTATGTTTTTGTTTTCCTTAATCAAAGTGTGTCTTTTAAATCTTTTCAAAGAAGATTCTTTGGACTTACTAAATCACCTGAATTTTATACGTTTTCTGTTGTATTAAATTCTGCTCATATCTTTATTTAACTTTTTTCTATGTTCTCAGGGTTTATTGTTTTCATCTTCTGATGTCAATTAAAACACTTGGTTATTCATTTTAATAAATCTTTTTACTTATAAAGATTTGAACTTTTGAAGATTCCAGCTTACTTGTACGTTTCTAAGGGTCAGGTCCTCTCCATTGTTGCTGGCCTGAGGCTTAGTTCACCATAGAGCAATGTATATATTGACCTATTTTCCCCTCGACTTTCTGTGATCCCCTACATCTCACCTTTCTTTGCAGACAAGCCATTTGAAATACCCTTAACTTATTTCACAGCCAAAAAGTCTTTGAAATAATGTGTATTTTTTAGAGAAATCTTCTTATATAATTAGGCAGAAAATCTGACCTGCAATAGTTTTCAAAACAGCATAATTTCACTCTTCTCAATGATTAATCTGTTGTATTACACAACTTTTGTGTATTTAGCTTTATCAATGACATGTTCTTTAAAAATGTTTTAGAGATCCTACCAGTCTTTGAAGACATCCTTGTGCCTTGTTTCAGTTCCAGTTTTATGTATATTTTCTGCCTTGCACCCGATTATTCCTACATCTGATGGATGGCCTTGGGAATCTAATACTGGTATTGATTGTTTTGGCTGATTGTCTCCCCTTGTAGCTGCTTTCTTCATTATTGTGTAAATTTAGATCATGAGCTCATGTTTAGCTAAACAGCTGACCTTGTAAGAGGCTTAGGTGTGAACGCTTGTAAGTTTCAGCAGAAAGTCGGCAAAGATTTATTTGTGTCCCTCCAATGAGTGGCCCGCAAGGACCCCGTTTTCTACAAGTGTTGGTCCAATACTCCCTCTAGGGGCAGGGGACTCAGACAGGGCTACTTTGCGGCCCCCGATCTGGGGCAGGGGCAGTGGGCGGCCTGTGGCCCGGGCAGGAGCCTCTCCGCGTGTGTCCCAGGGGCCCAACTGCCTGCGAGCCTCGGTCACCTGGCAGGAAGCTACGATGCCCAGACCTATGCTTAGCTGTGCAGCGAGGTGTACCGCGCGGACAGGTTCCACACACACTTCAAGTAAGAGGGCGGCCTGAGTGGAAAGGTGAGGGTTTGGGCAGCTGTGCAGACAAAGAAAGCACCCTTTGGCCTGGGCCTAAATGCTTGTGACACTCCACTGGGCCTGCCGGGCTCTGAGGGCCCTGCCCTGGGCCCCCTGCTCCCCTGCCCTTTGTTCAGTCACAGCAGAGATGGCCACACCCACTCCCTCAGTGAGGGCAGTGTTCCAACCTCCCTCAGCCCCGCCCCCTCTCCGCAGGTTACCATGGACTACAGAGGCTGCATTCTGAGGCCAGGCCGTTCCGAGAATGCCAAGGGCAGACATGATGACCTTAAATGATTTCCTCTTGTGTCAGTTTTGGTAAACTTTAGGAGCTAGGAAATGGTCCACTTGACAGAAATGTTCAAATTTACTGGCATTTCATATATTCTCTGCTCTAACATTGTCCTGACTCTTTCTGTATATTCTTTACTTATGTTTTTGTTTTCCTTAATCAAAGTGTGTCTTTTAAATCTTTTCAAAGAAGATTCTTTGGACTTACTAAATCACCTGAATTTTATACGTTTTCTGTTGTATTAAATTCTGCTCATATCTTTATTTAACTTTTTTCTATGTTCTCAGGGTTTATTGTTTTCATCTTCTGATGTCAATTAAAACACTTGGTTCTTCATTTTAATAAATCTTTTTACTTATTAAGATTTGAACTTTTGAAGATTCCAGCTTACTTGTACGTTTCTAAGGGTCAGGTCCTCTCCATTGTTGCTGGCCTGAGGCTTAGTTCACCATAGAGCAATGTATATATTGACCTATTTTCCCCTCGACTTTCTGTGATCCCCTACATCTCACCTTTCTTTGCAGACAAGCCATTTGAAATACCCTTAACTTATTTCACAGCCAAAAAGTCTTTGAAATAATGTGTATTTTTTAGAGAAATCTTCTTATATAATTAGGCAGAAAATCTGACCTGCCATAGTTTTCAAAACAGCATAATTTCACTCTTCTCAATGATTAATCTGTTGTATTACACAACCTTTGTGTATTTAGCTTTATCAATGACATGTTCTTTAAAAATGTTTTAGAGATCCTACCAGTCTTTGAAGACATCCTTGTGCCTTGTTTCAGTTCCAGTTTTATGTATATTTTCTGCCTTGCACCCGATTTTTCCTACATCTGATGGATGGCCTTGGGAATCTAATACTGGTATTGATGGTTTTGGCTGATTGTCTCCCCTTGTAGCTGCTTTCTTCATTATTGTGTAAATTTAGATCATGAGCTCATGTTTAGCTAAACAGCTGACCTTGTAAGAGGCTTAGGTGTGAACGCTTGTAAGTTTCAGCAGAAAGTCGGCAAAGATTTATTTGTGTCCCTCCAATGAGTGGCCCGCAAGGACCCCGTTTTCTACAAGTGTTGGTCCAATACTCCCTCTAGGGGCAGGGGACTCAGACAGGGCTACTTTGCGGCCCCCGATCTGGGGCAGGGGCAGTGGGCGGCCTGTGGCCCGGGCAGGAGCCTCTCCGCGTGTGTCCCAGGGACCCAACTGCCTGCGAGCCTCGGTCACCTGGCAGGAAGCTACGATGCCCAGACCTATGCTTAGCTGTGCAGCGAGGTGTACCGCGCGGACAGGTTCCACACACACTTCAAGTAAGAGGGCGGCCTGAGTGGAAAGGTGAGGGTTTGGGCAGCTGTGCAGACAAAGAAAGCACCCTTTGGCCTGGGCCTAAATGCTTGTGACACTCCACTGGGCCTGCCGGGCTCTGAGGGCCCTGCCCTGGGCCCCCTGCTCCCCTGCCCTTTGTTCAGTCACAGCAGAGATGGCCACACCCACTCCCTCAGTGAGGGCAGTGTTCCAACCTCCCTCAGCCCCGCCCCCTCTCCGCAGGTTACCATGGACTACAGAGGCTGCATTCTGGGGCCAGGCCGTTCCGAGAATGCCAAGGGCAGACATGATGACCTTAAATGATTTCCTCTTGTGTCAGTTTTGGTAAACTTTAGGAGCTAGGAAATGGTCCACTTGACAGAAATGTTCAAATTTACTGGCATTTCATATATTCTCTGCTCTAACATTGTCCTGACTCTTTCTGTATATTCTTTACTTATGTTTTTGTTTTCCTTAATCAAAGTGTGTCTTTTAAATCTTTTCAAAGAAGATTCTTTGGACTTACTAAATCACCTGAATTTTATACGTTTTCTGTTGTATTAAATTCTGCTCATATCTTTATTTAACTTTTTTCTATGTTCTCAGGGTTTATTGTTTTCATCTTCTGATGTCAATTAAAACACTTGGTTATTCATTTTAATAAATCTTTTTACTTATAAAGATTTGAACTTTTGAAGATTCCAGCTTACTTGTACGTTTCTAAGGGTCAGGTCCTCTCCATTGTTGCTGGCCTGAGGCTTAGTTCACCATAGAGCAATGTATATATTGACCTATTTTCCCCTCGACTTTCTGTGATCCCCTACATCTCACCTTTCTTTGCAGACAAGCCATTTGAAATACCCTTAACTTATTTCACAGCCAAAAAGTCTTTGAAATAATGTGTATTTTTTAGAGAAATCTTCTTATATAATTAGGCAGAAAATCTGACCTGCCATAGTTTTCAAAACAGCATAATTTCACTCTTCTCAATGATTAATCTGTTGTATTACACAACCTTTGTGTATTTAGCTTTATCAATGACATGTTCTTTAAAAATGTTTTAGAGATCCTACCAGTCTTTGAAGACATCCTTGTGCCTTGTTTCAGTTCCAGTTTTATGTATATTTTCTGCCTTGCACCCGATTATTCCTACATCTGATGGATGGCCTTGGGAATCTAATACTGGTATTGATGGTTTTGGCTGATTGTCTCCCCTTGTAGCTGCTTTCTTCATTATTGTGTAAATTTAGATCATGAGCTCATGTTTAGCTAAACAGCTGACCTTGTAAGAGGCTTAGGTGTGAACGCTTGTAAGTTTCAGCAGAAAGTCGGCAAAGATTTATTTGTGTCCCTCCAATGAGGTGCCCGCAAGGACCCCGTTTTCTACAAGTGTTGGTCCAATACTCCCTCTAGGGGCAGGGGACTCAGACAGGGCTACTTTGCGGCCCCCGATCTGGGGCAGGGGCAGTGGGCGTCCTGTGGCCCGGGCAGGAGCCTCTCCGCGTGTGTCCCAGGGACCCAACTGCCTGCGAGCCTCGGTCACCTGGCAGGAAGCTACGATGCCCAGACCTATGCTTAGCTGTGCAGCGAGGTGTACCGCGCGGACAGGTTCCAGACACACTTCAAGTAAGAGGGCGGCCTGAGTGGAAAGGTGAGGGTTTGGGCAGCTGTGCAGACAAAGAAAGCACCCTTTGGCCTGGGCCTAAATGCTTGTGACACTCCACTGGGCCTGCCGGGCTCTGAGGGCCCTGCCCTGGGCCCCCTGCTCCCCTGCCCTTTGTTCAGTCACAGCAGAGATGGCCACACCCACTCCCTCAGTGAGGGCAGTGTTCCAACCTCCCTCAGCCCCGCCCCCTCTCCGCAGGTTACCATGGACTACAGAGGCTGCATTCTGGGGCCAGGGCGTTCCGAGAATGGCAAGGGCAGACATGATGACCTTAAATGATTTCCTCTTGTGTCAGTTTTGGTAAACTTTAGGAGCTAGGAAATGGTCCACTTGACAGAAATGTTCAAATTTACTGGCATTTCATATATTCTCTGCTCTAACATTGTCCTGACTCTTTCTGTATATTCTTTACTTATGTTTTTGTTTTCCTTAATCAAAGTGTGTCTTTTAAATCTTTTCAAAGAAGATTCTTTGGACTTACTAAATCACCTGAATTTTATACGTTTTCTGTTGTATTAAATTCTGCTCATATCTTTATTTAACTTTTTTCTATGTTCTCAGGGTTTATTGTTTTCATCTTCTGATGTCAATTAAAACACTTGGTTATTCATTTTAATAAATCTTTCTACTTATTAAGATTTGAACTTTTGAAGATTCCAGCTTACTTGTACGTTTCTAAGGGTCAGGTCCTCTCCATTGTTGCTGGCCTGAGGCTTAGTTCACCATAGAGCAATGTATATATTGACCTATTTTCCCCTAGACTTTCTGTGATCCCCTACATCTCACCTTTCTTTGCAGACAAGCCATTTGAAATACCCTTAACTTATTTCACAGCCAAAAAGTCTTTGAAATAATGTGTATTTTTTAGAGAAATCTTCTTATATAATTAGGCAGAAAATCTGACCTGCCATAGTTTTCAAAACAGCATAATTTCACTCTTCTCAATGATTAATCTGTTGTATTACACAACCTTTGTGTATTTAGCTTTATCAATGACATGTTCTTTAAAAATGTTTTAGAGATCCTACCAGTCTTTGAAGACATCCTTGTGCCTTGTTTCAGTTCCAGTTTTATGTATATTTTCTGCCTTGCACCCGATTATTCCTACATCTGATGGATGGCCTTGGGAATCTAATACTGGTATTGATGGTTTTGGCTGATTGTCTCCCCTTGTAGCTGCTTTCTTCATTATTGTGTAAATTTAGATCATGAGCTCATGTTTAGCTAAACAGCTGACCTTGTAAGAGGCTTAGGTGTGAACGCTTGTAAGTTTCAGCAGAAAGTCGGCAAAGATTTATTTGTGTCCCTCTGATGAGTGGCCCGCAAGGACCCCGTTTTCTACAAGTGTTGGTCCAATACTCCCTCTAGGGGCAGGGGACTCAGACAGGGCTACTTTGCGGCCCCCGATCTGGGGCAGGGGCAGTGGGCGGCCTGTGGCCCGGGCAGGAGCCTCTCCGCGTGTGTCCCAGGGACCCAACTGCCTGCGAGCCTCGGTCACCTGGCAGGAAGCTACGATGCCCAGACCTATGCTTAGCTGTGCAGCGAGGTGTACCGCGCGGACAGGTTCCACACACACTTCAAGTAAGAGGGCGGCCTGAGTGGAAAGGTGAGGGTTTGGGCAGCTGTGCAGACAAAGAAAGCACCCTTTGGCCTGGGCCTAAATGCTTGTGACACTCCACTGGGCCTGCCGGGCTCTGAGGGCCCTGCCCTGGGCCCCCTGCTCCCCTGCCCTTTGTTCAGTCACAGCAGAGATGGCCACACCCACTCCCTCAGTGAGGGCAGTGTTCCAACCTCCCTCAGCCCCGCCCCCTCTCCGCAGGTTACCATGGACTACAGAGGCTGCATTCTGGGGCCAGGCCGTTCCGAGAATGCCAAGGGCAGACATGATGACCTTAAATGATTTCCTCTTGTGTCAGTTTTGGTAAACTTTAGGAGCTAGGAAATGGTCCACTTGACAGAAATGTTCAAATTTACTGGCATTTCATATATTCTCTGCTCTAACATTGTCCTGACTCTTTCTGTATATTCTTTACTTATGTTTTTGTTTTCCTTAATCAAAGTGTGTCTTTTAAATCTTTTCAAAGAAGATTCTTTGGACTTACTAAATCACCTGAATTTTATACGTTTTCTGTTGTATTAAATTCTGCTCATATCTTTATTTAACTTTTTTCTATGTTCTCAGGGTTTATTGTTTTCATCTTCTGATGTCAATTAAAACACTTGGTTATTCATTTTAATAAATCTTTTTACTTATAAAGATTTGAACTTTTGAAGATTCCAGCTTACTTGTACGTTTCTAAGGGTCAGGTCCTCTCCATTGTTGCTGGCCTGAGGCTTAGTTCACCATAGAGCAATGTATATATTGACCTATTTTCCCCTCGACTTTCTGTGATCCCCTACATCTCACCTTTCTTTGCAGACAAGCCATTTGAAATACCCTTAACTTATTTCACAGCCAAAAAGTCTTTGAAATAATGTGTATTTTTTAGAGAAATCTTCTTATATAATTAGGCAGAAAATCTGACCTGCCATAGTTTTCAAAACAGCATAATTTCACTCTTCTCAATGATTAATCTGTTGTATTACACAACCTTTGTGTATTTAGCTTTATCAATGACATGTTCTTTAAAAATGTTTTAGAGATCCTACCAGTCTTTGAAGACATCCTTGTGCCTTGTTTCAGTTCCAGTTTTATGTATATTTTCTGCCTTGCACCCGATTATTCCTACATCTGATGGATGGCCTTGGGAATCTAATACTGGTATTGATGGTTTTGGCTGATTGTCTCCCCTTGTAGCTGCTTTCTTCATTATTGTGTAAATTTAGATCATGAGCTCATGTTTAGCTAAACAGCTGACCTTGTAAGAGGCTTAGGTGTGAACGCTTGTAAGTTTCAGCAGAAAGTCGGCAAAGATTTATTTGTGTCCCTCCAATGAGTGGCCCGCAAGGACCCCGTTTTCTACAAGTGTTGGTCCAATACTCCCTCTAGGGGCAGGGGACTCAGACAGGGCTACTTTGCGGCCCCCGATCTGGGGCAGGGGCAGTGGGCGGCCTGTGGCCCGGGCAGGAGCCTCTCCGCGTGTGTCCCAGGGACCCAACTGCCTGCGAGCCTCGGTCACCTGGCAGGAAGCTACGATGCCCAGACCTATGCTTAGCTGTGCAGCGAGGTGTACCGCGCGGACAGGTCCCAGACACACTTCAAGTAAGAGGGCGGCCTGAGTGGAAAGGTGAGGGTTTGGGCAGCTGTGCAGACAAAGAAAGCACCCTTTGGCCTGGGCCTAAATGCTTGTGACACTCCACTGGGCCTGCCGGGCTCTGAGGGCCCGGCCCTGGGCCCCCTGCTCCCCTGCCCTTTGTTCAGTCACAGCAGAGATGGCCACACCCACTCCCTCAGTGACGGCAGTTTTCCAACCTCCCTCAGCCCCGCCCCCTCTCCGCAGCTTACCATGGACTACAGAGGCTGCATTCTGAGGCCAGGCCGTTCCGAGGATGCCAAGGGCAGACATGATGACCTTAAATGATTTCCTCTTGTGTCAGTTTTGGTAAACTTTAGGAGCTAGGAAATGGTCCACTTGACAGAAATGTTCAAATTTACTGGCATTTCATATATTCTCTGCTCTAACATTGTCCTGACTCTTTCTGTATATTCTTTACTTATGTTTTTGTTTTCCTTAATCAAAGTGTGTCTTTTAAATCTTTTCAAAGAAGATTCTTTGGACTTACTAAATCACCTGAATTTTATACGTTTTCTGTTGTATTAAATTCTGCTCATATCTTTATTTAACTTTTTTCTATGTTCTCAGGGTTTATTGTTTTCATCTTCTGATGTCAATTAAAACACTTGGTTCTTCATTTTAATAAATCTTTTTACTTATAAAGATTTGAACTTTTGAAGATTCCAGCTTACTTGTACGTTTCTAAGGGTCAGGTCCTCTCCATTGTTGCTGGCCTGAGGCTTAGTTCACCATAGAGCAATGTATATATTGACCTATTTTCCCCTCGACTTTCTGTGATCCCCTACATCTCACCTTTCTTTGCAGACAAGCCATTTGAAATACCCTTAACTTATTTCACAGCCAAAAAGTCTTTGAAATAATGTGTATTTTTTAGAGAAATCTTCTTATATAATTAGGCAGAAAATCTGACCTGCCATAGTTTTCAAAACAGCATAATTTCACTCTTCTCAATGATTAATCTGTTGTATTACACAACCTTTGTGTATTTAGCTTTATCAATGACATGTTCTTTAAAAATGTTTTAGAGATCCTACCAGTCTTTGAAGACATCCTTGTGCCTTGTTTCAGTTCCAGTTTTATGTATATTTTCTGCCTTGCACCCGATTATTCCTACATCTGATGGATGGCCTTGGGAATCTAATACTGGTATTGATGGTTTTGGCTGATTGTCTCCCCTTGTAGCTGCTTTCTTCATTATTGTGTAAATTTAGATCATGAGCTCATGTTTAGCTAAACAGCTGACCTTGTAAGAGGCTTAGGTGTGAACGCTTGTAAGTTTCAGCAGAAAGTCGGCAAAGATTTATTTGTGTCCCTCCAATGAGTGGCCCGCAAGGACCCCGTTTTCTACAAGTGTTGGTCCAATACTCCCTCTAGGGGCAGGGGACTCAGACAGGGCTACTTTGCGGCCCCCGATCTGGGGCAGGGGCAGTGGGCGGCCTGTGGCCCGGGCAGGAGCCTCTCCGCGTGTGTCCCAGGGACCCAACTGCCTGCGAGCCTCGGTCACCTGGCAGGAAGCTACGATGCCCAGACCTATGCTTAGCTGTGCAGCGAGGTGTACCGCGCGGACAGGTCCCAGACACACTTCAAGTAAGAGGGCGGCCTGAGTGGAAAGGTGAGGGTTTGGGCAGCTGTGCAGACAAAGAAAGCACCCTTTGGCCTGGGCCTAAATGCTTGTGACACTCCACTGGGCCTGCCGGGCTCTGAGGGCCCGGCCCTGGGCCCCCTGCTCCCCTGCCCTTTGTTCAGTCACAGCAGAGATGGCCACACCCACTCCCTCAGTGACGGCAGTTTTCCAACCTCCCTCAGCCCCGCCCCCTCTCCGCAGCTTACCATGGACTACAGAGGCTGCATTCTGAGGCCAGGCCGTTCCGAGGATGCCAAGGGCAGACATGATGACCTTAAATGATTTCCTCTTGTGTCAGTTTTGGTAAACTTTAGGAGCTAGGAAATGGTCCACTTGACAGAAATGTTCAAATTTACTGGCATTTCATATATTCTCTGCTCTAACATTGTCCTGACTCTTTCTGTATATTCTTTACTTATGTTTTTGTTTTCCTTAATCAAAGTGTGTCTTTTAAATCTTTTCAAAGAAGATTCTTTGGACTTACTAAATCACCTGAATTTTATACGTTTTCTGTTGTATTAAATTCTGCTCATATCTTTATTTAACTTTTTTCTATGTTCTCAGGGTTTATTGTTTTCATCTTCTGATGTCAATTAAAACACTTGGTTCTTCATTTTAATAAATCTTTTTACTTATAAAGATTTGAACTTTTGAAGATTCCAGCTTACTTGTACGTTTCTAAGGGTCAGGTCCTCTCCATTGTTGCTGGCCTGAGGCTTAGTTCACCATAGAGCAATGTATATATTGACCTATTTTCCCCTCGACTTTCTGTGATCCCCTACATCTCACCTTTCTTTGCAGACAAGCCATTTGAAATACCCTTAACTTATTTCACAGCCAAAAAGTCTTTGAAATAATGTGTATTTTTTAGAGAAATCTTCTTATATAATTAGGCAGAAAATCTGACCTGCCATAGTTTTCAAAACAGCATAATTTCACTCTTCTCAATGATTAATCTGTTGTATTACACAACCTTTGTGTATTTAGCTTTATCAATGACATGTTCTTTAAAAATGTTTTAGAGATCCAACAGTCTTTGAAGACATCCTTGTGCCTTGTTTCAGTTCCAGTTTTATGTATATTTTCTGCCTTGCACCCGATTATTCCTACATCTGATGGATGGCCTTGGGAATCTAATACTGGTATTGATGGTTTTGGCTGATTGTCTCCCCTTGTAGCTGCTTTCTTCATTATTGTGTAAATTTAGATCATGAGCTCATGTTTAGCTAAACAGCTGACCTTGTAAGAGGCTTAGGTGTGAACGCTTGTAAGTTTCAGCAGAAAGTCGGCAAAGATTTATTTGTGTCCCTCCAATGAGGTGCCCGCAAGGACCCCGTTTTCTACAAGTGTTGGTCCAATACTCCCTCTAGGGGCAGGGGACTCAGACAGGGCTACTTTGCGGCCCCCGATCTGGGGCAGGGGCAGTGGGCGGCCTGTGGCCCGGGCAGGAGCCTCTCCGCGTGTGTCCCAGGGACCCAACTGCCTGCGAGCCTCGGTCACCTGGCAGGAAGCTACGATGCCCAGACCTATGCTTAGCTGTGCAGCGAGGTGTACCGCGCGGACAGGTTCCAGACACACTTCAAGTAAGAGGGCGGCCTGAGTGGAAAGGTGAGGGTTTGGGCAGCTGTGCAGACAAAGAAAGCACCCTTTGGCCTGGGCCTAAATGCTTGTGACACTCCACTGGGCCTGCCGGGCTCTGAGGGCCCGGCCCTGGGCCCCCTGCTCCCCTGCCCTTTGTTCAGTCACAGCAGAGATGGCCACACCCACTCCCTCAGTGAGGGCAGTGTTCCAACCTCCCTCAGCCCCGCCCCCTCTCCGCAGCTTACCATGGACTACAGAGGCTGCATTCTGAGGCCAGGGCGTTCCGAGAATGCCAAGGGCAGACATGATGACCTTAAATGATTTCCTCTTGTGTCAGTTTTGGTAAACTTTAGGAGCTAGGAAATGGTCCACTTGACAGAAATGTTCAAATTTACTGGCATTTCATATATTCTCTGCTCTAACATTGTCCTGACTCTTTCTGTATATTCTTTACTTATGTTTTTGTTTTCCTTAATCAAAGTGTGTCTTTTAAATCTTTTCAAAGAAGATTCTTTGGACTTACTAAATCACCTGAATTTTATACGTTTTCTGTTGTATTAAATTCTGCTCATATCTTTATTTAACTTTTTTCTATGTTCTCAGGGTTTATTGTTTTCATCTTCTGATGTCAATTAAAACACTTGGTTATTCATTTTAATAAATCTTTTTACTTATAAAGATTTGAACTTTTGAAGATTCCAGCTTACTTGTACGTTTCTAAGGGTCAGGTCC